>NW_027442258.1:0-135000 GCF_048569485.1 Anomaloglossus baeobatrachus
TGCCGGCTGCTGTTCGGCCGCCTATGTCGGCTGCTGGCGGCCGGCTATATTGGCTGCTGGGTGGCCGGCTATGTCGGCAGCTGGGTTGCCACCTATGCCGGCTGCTGTTCGGCCGCCTATGTCGGCTGCTGAGCGGCCGCCTATGCCGGCTGCTGAGAGGCCGCCTATGTCGCCTGCTGTTTCGCCGCCTATGCCGGCTGCTGAGAGCCTGCCTATCTCGGCTGCTGGGCGGCCGGCTATGTCGGCCGCTGAGCGGCCGCCTATGCCGGCTGCTGAGTGGCCGCCTATGTCGGCTGCTGAGTGGCCGCCTATACCGGCTGCTGTTTTGCCGCCTATGCCGGCTGCTGGGCGGCCGCCTATGCCGGCTGCTGGACGGCCGGGTATGTCGGCAGCTTGGTGGCCGCCTATGCCGCTTGCTGTTTGGCCGCCTATGTCGGCTCCTGAGCGGCCGCCTATGCCGGCTGCTGTTTGGCCGCCTATGCCGGCTGCTGTTTGGCCGCCTATGCCGGCTGCTGAGTGGCCGCCTATGCCGGCTGCTGAGTGGCCGCCTATGCCGGCTGCTGAGTGGCCGCCTATGCCGGGTGCTGTTAGGCCGCCTATGCCGGCTACTAAGCGGCCGCCTATGCCGGCTGCTGAGCGGCCGCCTATGCCGGCTGCTGTTTGGCCATGCCGGCTGCTGTTTGGCCGCCTATGCCGGCTGCTGTTTGGCCTCCTATGTCGGCTGCTGGGTGGCCGGCTATGTCGGCAGCTTGGTGGCCTCCTATGCCGGCTGCTGTTTGGCCGCCTATGCCGGCTGCTGGACGGCCGGGTATGTCGGCTGCTGGGTGGCCGGCTACGTCGGCAGCTTGGTGGCCGCCTATGCCGGCTGCTGTTTGGCCGCCTATGCCGGCTGCTGAGAGGCCGTCTATGTCGGCCGCTGGGCGGCCGCCTATGTCGGCCGCTGGGCGGCCGCCTATGTCGGCCGCTGAGCGGCCGCCTATGCCGGCTGCTGAGTGGCCGCATATGTCGGCTGCTGTTTTGCCGCCTATGCCGGCTGCTGGGCGGCCGCCTATGCCGGCTGCTGGTCGGCCGCCTATGCCGGCTGCTGGGCGGCCGCATATGCCCGCTGCTGGGCGGCCGCCTATGTCGGCTGCTGGGCGGCCCCTTATGTCGGCTCCTGAGCGGCCGCCTATGCCGGCTGCTGTTTGGCCGCCTATGCCGGCTGCTGTTTGTCCACCTATGCCGGCTGCTGTTTGGCCGCCTATGCCGGCTGCTGGGCGGCCGCCTATGCCGGCTGCTGGGCGGCCGCCTATGTTGGCTGCTGGGCGGCCCCTTATGTCGGCTGCTGAGTGGCCGCCTATGCCGGCTGCTGTTTGGCCGCCTATATCGGCTGCTGGACGGCCGCCTATGTCGGCTGCTGGGCGGCCGCCTATGCCGGCTGCTGGGTGGCCGGCTATGTCGGCAGCTGAGTGGCCGCCTATGCCGGCTGCTGTTTAGCCGCCTATGTCGGCTGCTGAGTGGCCGCCTATGCCGGCTGCTGTTTTTGCCGCCTATGCCGGCTGCTGGGCGGCCCCTTATGTCGGCTTTTGGGCGGCCGCCTATGCCGGCTGCTGGCGGCCGGCTATGTCGGCTGCTGGCGGCCGGCTATGTCGGCTGCTGGGTGGCCGGCTATGCCGGCTGCTGAGAGGCCGCCTATGTCGGCTGCTGTTTCGCCGCCTATGCCGGCTGCTGAGAGCCTGCCTATGTCGGCTGCTGGGCGGCCGCCTATGTCGGCCGCTGAGCGGCCGCCTATGCCGGCTGCTGAGTGGCCGCCTATGTCGGCTGCTGAGTGGCCGCCTATGCCGGCTGCTGTTTTGCCGCCTATGCCGGCTGCTGGGCGGCCGCCTATGCCGGCTGCTGGACGGCCGGGTATGTCGGCTGCTGGGTGGCCGGCTATGTCGGCAGCTTGGTGGCCGCCTATGCCGCTTGCTGTTTGGCCGCCTATGTCGGCTCCTGAGCGTCCGCCTATGCCGGCTGCTGTTTGGCCGCCTATGCCGGCTGCTGTTTGGCCGCCTATGCCGGCTGCTGGACGGCCGGGTATGTCGGCTGCTGGGTGGCCGGCTATGTCGGCAGCTTGGTGGCCGCCTATGCCGCTTGCTGTTTGGCCGCCTATGTCGGCTCCTGAGCGGCCGCCTATGCCGGCTGCTGTTTGGCCGCCTATGCCGGCTGCTGTTTTGCCGCCTATGCCGGCTGCTGGGCGGCCGCCTATGCCGGCTGCTGGACGGCCGGGTATGTCGGCTGCTAGGTGGCCGGCTATGTCGGCAGCTTGGTGGCCGCCTATGCCGCTTGCTGTTTGGCCGCCTATGTCGGCTCCTGAGCGGCCGCCTATGCCGGCTGCTGTTTGGCCGCCTTATGCCGGCTGCTGTTTGGCCGCCTATGCCGGCTGCTGGGTGACCGCCTATGCCGGCTGCTGGGTGACCGCCTATACCGGCAGCTGGGTGGCCGCCTATGCCGGCTGCTGAGTGGCCGCCTATGCCAGCTGCTGAGTGGCCGCCTATGCCGGGTGCTGTTAGGCCGCCTATGCCGGCTACTAAGCGGCCGCCTATGCCGGCTGCTGAGCGGCCGCCTATGCCGGCTGCTGTTTGGCCATGCCGGCTGCTGTTTGGCCGCCTATGCCGGCTGCTGTTTGGCCTCCTATGTCGGCTGCTGGGTGGCCGGCTATGTCGGCAGCTTGGTGGCCTCCTATGCCGGCTGCTGTTTGGCCGCCTATGCCGGCTGCTGGACGGCCGGGTATGTCGGCTGCTGGGTGGCCGGCTACGTCGGCAGCTTGGTGGCCGCCTATGCCGGCTGCTGTTTGGCCGCCTATGCCGGCTGCTGAGAGGCCGTCTATGTCGGCCGCTGGGCGGCCGCCTATGTCGGCCGCTGAGCGGCCGCCTATGCCGGCTGCTGAGTGGCCGCATATGTCGGCTGCTGTTTTGCCGCCTATGCCGGCTGCTGGGCGGGCCGCCTATGCCGGCTGCTGGTCGGCCGCCTATGCCGGCTGCTGGGCGGCCGCATATGCCCGCTGCTGGGCGGCCGCCTATGTCGGCTGCTGGGCGGCCCCTTATGTCGGCTCCTGAGCGGCCGCCTATGCCGGCTGCTGTTTGGCCGCCTATGCCGGCTGCTGTTTGTCCACCTATGCCGGCTGCTGTTTGGCCGCCTATGCCGGCTGCTGGGCGGCCGCCTATGCCGGCTGCTGGGCGGCCGCCTATGTTGGCTGCTGGGCGGCCCCTTATGTCGGCTGCTGAGTGGCCGCCTATGCCGGCTGCTGTTTGGCCGCCTATATCGGCTGCTGGACGGCCGCCTATGTCGGCTGCTGGGCGGCCGCCTATGCCGGCTGCTGGGTGGCCGGCTATGTCGGCAGCTGAGTGGCCGCCTATGCCGGCTGCTGTTTAGCCGCCTATGTCGGCTGCTGAGTGGCCGCCTATGCCGGCTGCTGTTTTGCCGCCTATGCCGGCTGCTGGGCGGCCCCTTATGTCGGCTTTTGGGCGGCCGCCTATGCCGGCTGCTGGCGGCCGGCTATGTCGGCTGCTGGCGGCCGGCTATGTCGGCTGCTGGGTGGCCGGCTATGCCGGCTGCTGAGAGGCCGCCTATGTCGGCTGCTGTTTCGCCGCCTATGCCGGCTGCTGAGAGCCTGCCTATGTCGGCTGCTGGGCGGCGCCTATGTCGGCCGCTGAGCGGCCGCCTATGCCGGCTGCTGAGTGGCCGCCTATGTCGGCTGCTGAGTGGCCGCCTATGTCGGCTGCTGAGTGGCCGCCTATGCCGGCTGCTGTTTTGCCGCCTATGCCGGCTGCTGGGCGGCCGCCTATGCCGGCTGCTGGACGGCCGGGTATGTCGGCTGCTGGGTGGCCGGCTATGTCGGCAGCTTGGTGGCCGCCTATGCCGCTTGCTGTTTGGCCGCCTATGTCGGCTCCTGAGCGTCCGCCTATGCCGGCTGCTGTTTGGCCGCCTATGCCGGCTGCTGTTTGGCCGCCTATGCCGGCTGCTGGACGGCCGGGTATGTCGGCTGCTGGGTGGCCGGCTATGTCGGCAGCTTGGTGGCCGCCTATGCCGCTTGCTGTTTGGCCGCCTATGTCGGCTCCTGAGCGGCCGCCTATGCCGGCTGCTGTTTGGCCGCCTATGCCGGCTGCTGTTTTGCCGCCTATGCCGGCTGCTGGGCGGCCGCCTATGCCGGCTGCTGGACGGCCGGGTATGTCGGCTGCTAGGTGGCCGGCTATGTCGGCAGCTTGGTGGCCGCCTATGCCGCTTGCTGTTTGGCCGCCTATGTCGGCTCCTGAGCGGCCGCCTATGCCGGCTGCTGTTTGGCCGCCTATGCCGGCTGCTGTTTGGCCGCCTATGCCGGCTGCTGGGTGACCGCCTATGCCGGCTGCTGGGTGACCGCCTATACCGGCAGCTGGGTGGCCGCCTATGCCGGCTGCTGTTTGGCAGCCTATGCCGGCTGCTGTTTGGCCGCCTATGTCGGCTGCTGAGCGGCCGCCTATGCCGGCCGCTGGACGGCCGGCTATGTCGGCCGCTGGGTGGCCGGCTATGTCGGCAGCTTGGTGGCCGCCTATGCCGGCTGCTGTTTGGCCGCCTATGCCGGCTGCTGAAAGGCCGCCTATGCCGGCTGCTGTTTTGCCGCCTATGTCGGCTCCTGAGTGGCCGCCTATGCCGGCTGCTGAGCGGCCGCCTATGCCGGCTGCTGAGCGGTCACCTATGCCGGCTGCTGAGCGGCCGCCTATGCCGGCTGCTGAGTGGCCGCCTATGCCGGCTGCTGGACGGCCGGCTATGTCGGCTGCTGGGTGGCCAGCTATGTCGGCAGCTTGGTGGCCGCCTATGCCGGCTGCTGTTTGGCCGCCTATGTCGGCTCCTGAGCGGCCGCCTATGCCGGCTGCTGTTTGGCCGCCTATGCCGGCTGCTGAGTGGCCGCCTATGCCGGCTGCTGTTTTGCCGCCTATGCCGGCTGCTGGGCGGCCGCCTATGTCGGCTGCTGGGCGGCCGCCTATGCCGGCCGGCTGGCTATGTCGGCTGCTGGCGGCCGGCTATGTCGGCTGCTGGGTGGCCGGCTATGTCGGCAGCTGGGTGGCCGCCTATGCCGGCTGCTGGGCGGCCCCTTATGTCGTCTGCTGGCGGCCGCCTATGCCGGCTGCTGGGTGGCCGCCTATGCCGACTGCTTTTTGCCGCCTATGCCGGCTGCTGTTTTGCCGCCTATGCCGGCTGCTGGGCGGCCGCCTATGCCGGCTGCTGGGCGGCCGCCTATGCCGGTTGCTGGGTGGCCGCCTATGCCGGCTGCTGGGCGGCCCCTTATGTCGGCTGTTGGGCGGCCGCCTATGCCGGCTGCTGGCGGCCGGCTATGCCGGCTGCTGGCGGCCGGCTATGTCGGCTGCTGGGTGGCCGGCTATGTCGGCTGCTGAGAGGCCGCCTATGCCGGCTGCTGAGAGGCCGCCTATGCCGGCTGCTGGACGGCCGCCTATGCCGGCTGCTGGGCGGCCGCCTATGCCGGCTGCTGGGCGGCCGCCTATGTCGGCTGCTGGGCGGCCCCTTATGTCGGCTGCTGGGCGGCCGCCTATGCCGGCTGCTGGCGGCCGGCTGCTGGCGGCCGGCTATCTCGGCTGCTGGGTGGCCTGCTATGTCGGCAGCTGGGTTGCCGCCTATGCCGGCTGCTGTTCGGCCGCCTATGTCGGCTGCTGGCGGCCGGCTATATTGGCTGCTGGGTGGCCGGCTATGTCGGCAGCTGGGTTGCCACCTATGCCGGCTGCTGTTCGGCCGCCTATGTCGGCTGCTGAGCGGCCGCCTATGCCGGCTGCTGAGAGGCCGCCTATGTCGCCTGCTGTTTCGCCGCCTATGCCGGCTGCTGAGAGCCTGCCTATCTCGGCTGCTGGGCGGCCGGCTATGTCGGCCGCTGAGCGGCCGCCTATGCCGGCTGCTGAGTGGCCGCCTATGTCGGCTGCTGAGTGGCCGCCTATACCGGCTGCTGTTTTGCCGCCTATGCCGGCTGCTGGGCGGCCGCCTATGCCGGCTGCTGGACGGCCGGGTATGTCGGCAGCTTGGTGGCCGCCTATGCCGCTTGCTGTTTGGCCGCCTATGTCGGCTCCTGAGCGGCCGCCTATGCCGGCTGCTGTTTGGCCGCCTATGCCGGCTGCTGTTTGGCCGCCTATGCCGGCTGCTGAGTGGCCGCCTATGCCGGCTGCTGAGTGGCCGCCTATGCCGGCTGCTGAGTGGCCGCCTATGCCGGGTGCTGTTAGGCCGCCTATGCCGGCTACTAAGCGGCCGCCTATGCCGGCTGCTGAGCGGCCGCCTATGCCGGCTGCTGTTTGGCCATGCCGGCTGCTGTTTGGCCGCCTATGCCGGCTGCTGTTTGGCCTCCTATGTCGGCTGCTGGGTGGCCGGCTATGTCGGCAGCTTGGTGGCCTCCTATGCCGGCTGCTGTTTGGCCGCCTATGCCGGCTGCTGGACGGCCGGGTATGTCGGCTGCTGGGTGGCCGGCTACGTCGGCAGCTTGGTGGCCGCCTATGCCGGCTGCTGTTTGGCCGCCTATGCCGGCTGCTGAGAGGCCGTCTATGTCGGCCGCTGGGCGGCCGCCTATGTCGGCCGCTGGGCGGCCGCCTATGTCGGCCGCTGAGCGGCCGCCTATGCCGGCTGCTGAGTGGCCGCATATGTCGGCTGCTGTTTTGCCGCCTATGCCGGCTGCTGGGCGGCCGCCTATGCCGGCTGCTGGTCGGCCGCCTATGCCGGCTGCTGGGCGGCCGCATATGCCCGCTGCTGGGCGGCCGCCTATGTCGGCTGCTGGGCGGCCCCTTATGTCGGCTCCTGAGCGGCCGCCTATGCCGGCTGCTGTTTGGCCGCCTATGCCGGCTGCTGTTTGTCCACCTATGCCGGCTGCTGTTTGGCCGCCTATGCCGGCTGCTGGGCGGCCGCCTATGCCGGCTGCTGGGCGGCCGCCTATGTTGGCTGCTGGGCGGCCCCTTATGTCGGCTGCTGAGTGGCCGCCTATGCCGGCTGCTGTTTGGCCGCCTATATCGGCTGCTGGACGGCCGCCTATGTCGGCTGCTGGGCGGCCGCCTATGCCGGCTGCTGGGTGGCCGGCTATGTCGGCAGCTGAGTGGCCGCCTATGCCGGCTGCTGTTTAGCCGCCTATGTCGGCTGCTGAGTGGCCGCCTATGCCGGCTGCTGTTTTGCCGCCTATGCCGGCTGCTGGGCGGCCCCTTATGTCGGCTTTTGGGCGGCCGCCTATGCCGGCTGCTGGCGGCCGGCTATGTCGGCTGCTGGCGGCCGGCTATGTCGGCTGCTGGGTGGCCGGCTATGCCGGCTGCTGAGAGGCCGCCTATGTCGGCTGCTGTTTCGCCGCCTATGCCGGCTGCTGAGAGCCTGCCTATGTCGGCTGCTGGGCGGCCGCCTATGTCGGCCGCTGAGCGGCCGCCTATGCCGGCTGCTGAGTGGCCGCCTATGTCGGCTGCTGAGTGGCCGCCTATGCCGGCTGCTGTTTTGCCGCCTATGCCGGCTGCTGGGCGGCCGCCTATGCCGGCTGCTGGACGGCCGGGTATGTCGGCTGCTGGGTGGCCGGCTATGTCGGCAGCTTGGTGGCCGCCTATGCCGCTTGCTGTTTGGCCGCCTATGTCGGCTCCTGAGCGTCCGCCTATGCCGGCTGCTGTTTGGCCGCCTATGCCGGCTGCTGTTTGGCCGCCTATGCCGGCTGCTGGACGGCCGGGTATGTCGGCTGCTGGGTGGCCGGCTATGTCGGCAGCTTGGTGGCCGCCTATGCCGCTTGCTGTTTGGCCGCCTATGTCGGCTCCTGAGCGGCCGCCTATGCCGGCTGCTGTTTGGCCGCCTATGCCGGCTGCTGTTTTGCCGCCTATGCCGGCTGCTGGGCGGCCGCCTATGCCGGCTGCTGGACGGCCGGGTATGTCGGCTGCTAGGTGGCCGGCTATGTCGGCAGCTTGGTGGCCGCCTATGCCGCTTGCTGTTTGGCCGCCTATGTCGGCTCCTGAGCGGCCGCCTATGCCGGCTGCTGTTTGGCCGCCTATGCCGGCTGCTGTTTGGCCGCCTATGCCGGCTGCTGGGTGACCGCCTATGCCGGCTGCTGGGTGACCGCCTATACCGGCAGCTGGGTGGCCGCCTATGCCGGCTGCTGAGTGGCCGCCTATGCCAGCTGCTGAGTGGCCGCCTATGCCGGGTGCTGTTAGGCCGCCTATGCCGGCTACTAAGCGGCCGCCTATGCCGGCTGCTGAGCGGCCGCCTATGCCGGCTGCTGTTTGGCCATGCCGGCTGCTGTTTGGCCGCCTATGCCGGCTGCTGTTTGGCCTCCTATGTCGGCTGCTGGGTGGCCGGCTATGTCGGCAGCTTGGTGGCCTCCTATGCCGGCTGCTGTTTGGCCGCCTATGCCGGCTGCTGGACGGCCGGGTATGTCGGCTGCTGGGTGGCCGGCTACGTCGGCAGCTTGGTGGCCGCCTATGCCGGCTGCTGTTTGGCCGCCTATGCCGGCTGCTGAGAGGCCGTCTATGTCGGCCGCTGGGCGGCCGCCTATGTCGGCCGCTGAGCGGCCGCCTATGCCGGCTGCTGAGTGGCCGCATATGTCGGCTGCTGTTTTGCCGCCTATGCCGGCTGCTGGGCGGCCGCCTATGCCGGCTGCTGGTCGGCCGCCTATGCCGGCTGCTGGGCGGCCGCATATGCCCGCTGCTGGGCGGCCGCCTATGTCGGCTGCTGGGCGGCCCCTTATGTCGGCTCCTGAGCGGCCGCCTATGCCGGCTGCTGTTTGGCCGCCTATGCCGGCTGCTGTTTGTCCACCTATGCCGGCTGCTGTTTGGCCGCCTATGCCGGCTGCTGGGCGGCCGCCTATGCCGGCTGCTGGGCGGCCGCCTATGTTGGCTGCTGGGCGGCCCCTTATGTCGGCTGCTGAGTGGCCGCCTATGCCGGCTGCTGTTTGGCCGCCTATATCGGCTGCTGGACGGCCGCCTATGTCGGCTGCTGGGCGGCCGCCTATGCCGGCTGCTGGGTGGCCGGCTATGTCGGCAGCTGAGTGGCCGCCTATGCCGGCTGCTGTTTAGCCGCCTATGTCGGCTGCTGAGTGGCCGCCTATGCCGGCTGCTGTTTTGCCGCCTATGCCGGCTGCTGGGCGGCCCCTTATGTCGGCTTTTGGGCGGCCGCCTATGCCGGCTGCTGGCGGCCGGCTATGTCGGCTGCTGGCGGCCGGCTATGTCGGCTGCTGGGTGGCCGGCTATGCCGGCTGCTGAGAGGCCGCCTATGTCGGCTGCTGTTTCGCCGCCTATGCCGGCTGCTGAGAGCCTGCCTATGTCGGCTGCTGGGCGGCCGCCTATGTCGGCCGCTGAGCGGCCGCCTATGCCGGCTGCTGAGTGGCCGCCTATGTCGGCTGCTGAGTGGCCGCCTATGTCGGCTGCTGAGTGGCCGCCTATGCCGGCTGCTGTTTTGCCGCCTATGCCGGCTGCTGGGCGGCCGCCTATGCCGGCTGCTGGACGGCCGGGTATGTCGGCTGCTGGGTGGCCGGCTATGTCGGCAGCTTGGTGGCCGCCTATGCCGCTTGCTGTTTGGCCGCCTATGTCGGCTCCTGAGCGTCCGCCTATGCCGGCTGCTGTTTGGCCGCCTATGCCGGCTGCTGTTTGGCCGCCTATGCCGGCTGCTGGACGGCCGGGTATGTCGGCTGCTGGGTGGCCGGCTATGTCGGCAGCTTGGTGGCCGCCTATGCCGCTTGCTGTTTGGCCGCCTATGTCGGCTCCTGAGCGGCCGCCTATGCCGGCTGCTGTTTGGCCGCCTATGCCGGCTGCTGTTTTGCCGCCTATGCCGGCTGCTGGGCGGCCGCCTATGCCGGCTGCTGGACGGCCGGGTATGTCGGCTGCTAGGTGGCCGGCTATGTCGGCAGCTTGGTGGCCGCCTATGCCGCTTGCTGTTTGGCCGCCTATGTCGGCTCCTGAGCGGCCGCCTATGCCGGCTGCTGTTTGGCCGCCTATGCCGGCTGCTGTTTGGCCGCCTATGCCGGCTGCTGGGTGACCGCCTATGCCGGCTGCTGGGTGACCGCCTATACCGGCAGCTGGGTGGCCGCCTATGCCGGCTGCTGTTTGGCAGCCTATGCCGGCTGCTGTTTGGCCGCCTATGTCGGCTGCTGAGCGGCCGCCTATGCCGGCCGCTGGACGGCCGGCTATGTCGGCCGCTGGGTGGCCGGCTATGTCGGCAGCTTGGTGGCCGCCTATGCCGGCTGCTGTTTGGCCGCCTATGCCGGCTGCTGAAAGGCCGCCTATGCCGGCTGCTGTTTTGCCGCCTATGTCGGCTCCTGAGTGGCCGCCTATGCCGGCTGCTGAGCGGCCGCCTATGCCGGCTGCTGAGCGGTCACCTATGCCGGCTGCTGAGCGGCCGCCTATGCCGGCTGCTGAGTGGCCGCCTATGCCGGCTGCTGGACGGCCGGCTATGTCGGCTGCTGGGTGGCCAGCTATGTCGGCAGCTTGGTGGCCGCCTATGCCGGCTGCTGTTTGGCCGCCTATGTCGGCTCCTGAGCGGCCGCCTATGCCGGCTGCTGTTTGGCCGCCTATGCCGGCTGCTGAGCGGCCGCCTATGCCGGCTGCTGAGCGGCCGCTTATGCCGGCTGCTGGACGGCCGCCTATGCCGGCTGCTGGACGGCCGCCTATGCCGGCTGCTGGACGGCCGCCTATGCCGGCTGCTGGGCGGCCGCCTATGTCGGCTGCTGGGCGGCCCCTTATGTCGGCTGCTGGGCGGCCGCCTATGCCGGCTGCTGGCGGCCGGCTATGTCGGCTGCTGGCGGCCGGCTATCTCGGCTGCTGGGTGGCCGGCTATGTTGGCAGCTGGGTTACCGCCTATGCCGGCTGCTGTTCGGCCGCCTATGTCGGCTGCTGGCGGCCGGCTATATCGGCTGCTGGGTGGCCGGCTATGTCGGCAGCTGGGTTGCCACCTATGCCGGCTGCTGTTCGGCCGCCTATGTCGGCTGCTGAGCGGCCGCCTATACCGGCTGCTGGACGGCCGGCTTTGTCGGCTGCTGGGTGGCCGGCTATGTCGGCAGGTTGGTGGCCGCCTATGCCGGCTGCTGTTTGGCCGCCTGTGCCGGCTGCTAAGCGGCCCCTTATGTCGGCTGTTGGGCGGCCGCCTATGCCGGCTGCTGGCGGCCGGCTATGTCGGCTGCTGGCGGCCGCCTATGCCGGCTGCTGGACGGCCGGCTATGTCGGCTGCTGAGCGGCCGCCTATGCCGGCTGCTGGGCGGCCGCCTATGCCGGCTGCTGGGTGACCGCCTATGCCGGCTGCTGGGTGGCAGCGTATGCCGGCAGCTGGTTGGCCGCCTATGCCGGCTGCTGAGAGGCCGCCTATGTCGGCTGCTGTTTGGCCGCCTATGCCGGCTGCTGGGCGGCCGCCTATGCCGGCTGCTGGGCGGCCCCTTATGTCGGCTGTTTTGCGGCCGCCTATGCCGGCTGCTGGGCGGCCCCTTATGTCGACTGCTGAGCGGCCGCCTATGCCGGCTGCTGAGTGGCCGCCTATACCGGCTGCTGTTCGGCCGCCTATATCGGCTGCTGGACGGCCGCCTATGCCGGTTGCTGGGTGGCCGGCTATGTCGGCAGCTGGGTGGCCGCCTATGGCGGCTGCTGTTTGGCCACCTATGTCGGCTCCTGAGCGCCCGCCTATGCCGGCTGCTGTTTAGCCGCCTTTGTCGGCTGCTGAGTGGCCGCCTATGCCGGCTGCTGTTTGGCCTCCTATGTCGGCTGCTGAACGGCCGCCTATGCCGGCTGCTGGGCGGCCCCTTATGTCGGCTGTTGGGCGGCCGCCTATGCCGGCTGCTGGCGGCCGGCTATGTCGGCTGCTGGCGGCCGGCTATGTCGGCTGCTGGGTGGCCGGCTATGCCGGCTGCTGAGAGGCCGCCTATGTCGCCTGCTGTTTCGCCGCCTATGCCGGCTGCTGAGAGCCTGCCTATCTCGGCTGCTGGGCGGCCGGCTATGTCGGCCGCTGAGTGGCCGCCTATGTCGGCTGCTGAGTGGCCGCCTATACCGGCTGCTGTTTTGCCGCCTATGCCGGCTGCTGGGCGGCCGCCTATGCCGGCTGCTGGACGGCCGGGTATGTCGGCTGCTGGGTGGCCGGCTATGTCGGCAGCTTGGTGGCCGCCTATGCCGCTTACTGTTTGGCCGCCTATGTCGGCTCCTGAGCGGCCGCCTATGCCGGCTGCTGTTTGGCCGCCTATGCCGGCTGCTGGGCGGCCGCCTATGTCGGCTGCTGGGCGGCCCCTTATGTAGGCTGCTGGGGCGGCCGCCTATGCCGGCTGCTGTTTGGCCTCCTATGTCGGCTGCTGGGTGGCCGCCTATGCCGGCTGCTGGCGGCCGGCTGTGTCGGCTGCTGGGTGGCCGGCTATGTTGGCAGCTAGGTGGCCTCCTATGCCGGCTGCTGTTTGGCCGCCTATGCCGGCTGCTGGGCGGCCGCCTATGTCGGCTGCTGGGCGGCCCCTTATGTCGGCTGCTGTGCGGCCGCCTATGCCGGCTGCTGTTTGGCCGCCTATGCCGGCTGCTGTTTGGCCGCCTATGCCGGCTGCTGGGCGGCCGCCTATGTCGGCTGCTGGACGTCCGGCTATGTCGGCTGCTGGGTGGCCGGCTATGTCGGCAGCTGGGTGGCCGCCTATGCCGGCTGCTGTTAGGCCGCCTATGTCGGCTGCTGGGCGGCCCCTTATGTCGGCTGCTGGGCGGCCGCCTATGCCGGCTGCTGGCGGCCGGCTATGTCGGCTGCTGGCGGCCGGCTATGTCGGCTGCTGGGTGGCCGGCTATGTCGGCAGCTGCGTGGCCGCCTATGCCGGCTGCTGTTCGGCCGCCTATGTCGGCTTCTGGGCGGCCGCCTATGCCGGCTGCTGGACGGCCGGCTATGCCAGCTGCTGTTAGGCCGCCTATGCTGGCTGCTGTTTGGCCGCCTATGCCGGCTGCTGGGTGACCGCCTATGCCGGCTGCTGGGTGGCAGCGTATGCCGGCAGCTGGTTGGCCGCCTATGCCGGCTGCTGAGAGGCCGCCTATGTCGGCTGCTGTTTGGCCGCCTATGCCGGCTGCTGGGCGGCCGCCTATGCCGGCTGCTGGGCGGCCCCTTATGTCGGCTGTTTTGCGGCCGCCTATGCCGGCTGCTGGGCGGCCCCTTATGTCGACTGCTGAGCGGCCGCCTATGCCGGCTGCTGAGTGGCCGCCTATACCGGCTGCTGTTCGGCCGCCTATATCGGCTGCTGGACGGCCGCCTATGCCGGTTGCTGGGTGGCCGGCTATGTCGGCAGCTGGGTGGCCGCCTATGGCGGCTGCTGTTTGGCCGCCTATGTCGGCTCCTGAGCGCCCGCCTATGCCGGCTGCTGTTTAGCCGCCTTTGTCGGCTGCTGAGTGGCCGCCTATGCCGGCTGCTGTTTGGCCTCCTATGTCGGCTGCTGAACGGCCGCCTATGCCGGCTGCTGGGCGGCCCCTTATGTCGGCTGTTGGGCGGCCGCCTATGCCGGCTGCTGGCGGCCGGCTATGTCGGCTGCTGGCGGCCGGCTATGTCGGCTGCTGGGTGGCCGGCTATGCCGGCTGCTGAGAGGCCGCCTATGTCGCCTGCTGTTTCGCCGCCTATGCCGGCTGCTGAGAGCCTGCCTATCTCGGCTGCTGGGCGGCCGGCTATGTCGGCCGCTGAGTGGCCGCCTATGTCGGCTGCTGAGTGGCCGCCTATACCGGCTGCTGTTTTGCCGCCTATGCCGGCTGCTGGGCGGCCGCCTATGCCGGCTGCTGGACGGCCGGGTATGTCGGCTGCTGGGTGGCCGGCTATGTCGGCAGCTTGGTGGCCGCCTATGCCGCTTACTGTTTGGCCGCCTATGTCGGCTCCTGAGCGGCCGCCTATGCCGGCTGCTGTTTGGCCGCCTATGCCGGCTGCTGGGCGGCCGCCTATGTCGGCTGCTGGGCGGCCCCTTATGTAGGCTGCTGGGCGGCCGCCTATGCCGGCTGCTGTTTGGCCTCCTATGTCGGCTGCTGGGTGGCCGCCTATGCCGGCTGCTGGCGGCCGGCTGTGTCGGCTGCTGGGTGGCCGGCTATGTTGGCAGCTAGGTGGCCTCCTATGCCGGCTGCTGTTTGGCCGCCTATGCCGGCTGCTGGGCGGCCGCCTATGTCGGCTGCTGGGCGGCCCCTTATGTCGGCTGCTGTGCGGCCGCCTATGCCGGCTGCTGTTTGGCCGCCTATGCCGGCTGCTGTTTGGCCGCCTATGCCGGCTGCTGGGCGGCCGCCTATGTCGGCTGCTGGACGTCCGGCTATGTCGGCTGCTGGGTGGCCGGCTATGTCGGCAGCTGGGTGGCCGCCTATGCCGGCTGCTGTTAGGCCGCCTATGTCGGCTGCTGGGCGGCCCCTTATGTCGGCTGCTGGGCGGCCGCCTATGCCGGCTGCTGGCGGCCGGCTATGTCGGCTGCTGGCGGCCGGCTATGTCGGCTGCTGGGTGGCCGGCTATGTCGGCAGCTGCGTGGCCGCCTATGCCGGCTGCTGTTCGGCCGCCTATGTCGGCTTCTGGGCGGCCGCCTATGCCGGCTGCTGGACGGCCGGCTATGCCAGCTGCTGTTAGGCCGCCTATGCTGGCTGCTGTTTGGCCGCCTATGTCGGCTCCTAAGTGGCCGCCTATGCCGGCTGCTGAGTGGCCGCCTATGGCGGCTGCTGAGCGGCCGCCTATGCCGGCTGCTGTTTGACCGCCTATGCCGGCTGCTGAGAGGCCGCCTATGCCGGCTGCTGTTTGGCCGCCTATGTCGGCTCCTGAGTGGCCGCCTATGCCGGCTGCTGAGGGGCCGCCTATGCCGGCTGCTGTTTGGCCGCCTATGCCGGCTGCTGGGCGGCCGCCTATGTCGGCTGCTGGGCGGCCCCTTATGTAGGCTGCTGGGCGGCCGCCTATGCCGGCTGCTGTTTGGCCTCCTATGTCGGCTGCTGGGTGGCCGCCTATGCCGGCTGCTGGCGGCCGGCTGTGTCGGCTGCTGGGTGGCCGGCTATGTTGGCAGCTAGGTGGCCTCCTATGCCGGCTGCTGTTTGGCCGCCTATGCCGGCTGCTGTTTGGCCGCCTATGTCGGCTGCTGGGCGGCCCCTTATGTCGGCTGCTGTGCGGCCGCCTATGCCGGCTGCTGTTTGGCCACCTATGCCGGCTGCTGTTTGGCCGCCTATGCCGGCTGCTGGGCGGCCGCCTATGTCGGCTGCTGGACGTCCGGCTATGTCGGCTGCTGGGTGGCCGGCTATGTCGGCAGCTGGGTGGCCGCCTATGCCGGCTGCTGTTAGGCCGCCTATGTCGGCTGCTGGGCGGCCCCTTATGTCGGCTGCTGGGCGGCCGCCTATGCCGGCTGCTTGCGGCCGGCTATGTCGGCTGCTGGCGGCCGGCTATGTCGGCTGCTGGGTGGCCGGCTATGTCGGCAGCTGCGTGGCCGCCTATGCCGGCTGCTGTTCGGCCGCCTATGTCGGCTTCTGGGCGGCCGCCTATGCCGGCTGCTGAGCGGCCGCCTATGCCGGCTGCTGGACGGCCGGCTATGCCAGCTGCTGTTAGGCCGCCTATGCTGGCTGCTGTTTGGCCGCCTATGTCGGCTCCTAAGTGGCCGCCTATGCCGGCTGCTGAGTGGCCGCCTATGGCGGCTGCTGAGCGGCCGCCTATGCCGGCTGCTGTTTGACCGCCTATGCCGGCTGCTGAGAGGCCGCCTATGCCGGCTGCTGTTTGGCCGCCTATGTCGGCTCCTCAGTGGCCGCCTATGCCGGCTGCTGAGGGGCCGCCTATGCCGGCTGCTGGGCGGCCCCTTATTTCGGCTGCTGGGCGGCCGCCTATGCCGGCTGCTGAGAGGCCGCCTATGCCGGCTGCTGAGCGGCCGCCTATGCCGGCTGCTGAGTTGCCGCCTATGTCGGCTGCTGTTTGGCCGCCTATGCCGACTGCTGAGAGGCGGCCTATGCCGGCTGCTGTTTGGCCGCCTATGCCGGCTGCTGGGCGGCCGCCTATGCCGGCTGCTGAGCGGCCCCTTATGCCGGCTGCTGAGTGGCCGCCTATGCCGGCTGCTGAGAGGCCGCCTATGCCGGCTGCTGAGCGGCCGCCTATGCCGGCTGCTGAGTGGCCGCCTATGTCGGCTGCTGTTTGGCCGCCTATGCCGGCTGCTGAGAGGCCGCCTATGCCGGCTGCTGTTTGGCCGCCTATGTCGGCTGCTAGGCGGCCGGCTATGTCGGCTGCTGGATGGCCGGCTATGTCGGCTGCTGGATGGCCGGCTATGTCGGCAGCTGGGTGGCCGCCTATGCCGGCTGCTGTTAGGCCGCCTATGTCGGCTGCTGGGCGGCCCCTTATGTCGGCTGCTGGGCGGCCGCCTATGCCGGCTGCTGGCGGCTGGCTATGTCGGCTGCTGGGTGGCCGCCTATGTCGGCTGCTGGGTGGCCGCCTATGCCGACTGCTGTTTGGCCGCCTATGTCGGCTCCTGAGTGGCCGCCTATGCCGGCTGCTGAGTGGCCGCCTATGTTGGCTGCTGGGTGACCGCCTATGCCGGCTGCTGGGTGGCGGCCTATGCCTGCAGCTGGGTGGCCGCCTATGCCGGCTGCTGTTTGGCCGCCTATGTCGGCTGCTGGGCGGCCCCGTATGTCGGCTGCTGGGCGGCCGCCTATGCCGGCTGCTGAGCGGCCGCCTATGTCGGCTGCTGGACGGCCGGCTATGTCGGCTGCTGGGTGGCCGGCTATGTCGGCAGCTGGGTGGCCGCCTATGCCGGCTGCTGTTAGGCCGCCTATGTCGGCTGCTGGGCGGCCCCTTATGTCGGCTGCTGGGCGGCCGCCTATGCCGGCTGCTGGCGGCCGGCTATGTCGGCTGCTGGCGGCCGCCTATGCCGGCTCCTGAGCGGCCGCCTATGCCGGCTGCTGAGCGGCCACCTATGCCGGCTGCTGTTTGGCCGCCTATGCCGGCTGCTGAGTGGCCGCCTATGCCGGCTGCTGAGAGGCCGCCTATGCCGGCTGCTGGGCGGCCGCCTATGCCGGCTTCTGGGTGGCGGCCTATGCCGGCTGCTGTTTGGCCGCCTATGCCGGCTGCTGAGTGGCCGCCTATGCCGGCTGCTGAGTGGCCGCCTATGCCGGCTGCTGAGAGGCCGCCTATGCCGGCTGCTGGGCGGCCGCCTATGCCGGCTTCTGGGTGGCGGCCTATGCCGGCTGCTGTTTGGCCGCCTATGCCGGCTGCTGAGAGGCCGCCTATGCCGGCTGCTTGGCGGCCGGCTATGCCGGCTGCTGGGTGACCGCTTAAGCCGGCTGCTGGGTGGCGGCCTATGCCTGCAGCTGGGTGGCCGCCTATGCCGGCTGCTGTTTGGCCGCCTATGTCGGCTGCTGGGCGGCCGCCTATGCCGGCTGCTGAGCGGCCGCCTATGTCGGCTGCTGGACGGCCGGCTATGTCGGCTGATGGGTGGCCGGCTATGTCGGCAGCTGGGTGGCCGCGTATGCCGGCTGCTGTTAGGCCGCCTATGTCGGCTGCTGGGCGGCCCCTTATGCCGGCTGCTGGGCGGCCGCTTATGCCGGCTGCTGGGTGGCTGCCTATGCCGGCTGCTGGGTGGCGGCCTATGCCGGCTGCTGGGTGGCGGCCTATGCCGGCTGCTGGGTGGCCGCCTATGTCGGCTGCTGGACGGCCGGCTATGTCGGCTGCTGAGAGGCCGGCTATGTCGGCAGCTTGGTGGTCGCCTATTCCGGCTGCTGTTCGGCCGCCTATATCGGCTGCTGGACGGCCGCCTATGCCGGTTGCTGGGTGGCCGGCTATGTCGGCAGCTGGGTGGCCGCCTATGGCGGCTGCTGTTTGGCCGCCTATGTCGGCTCCTGAGCGCCCGCCTATGCCGGCTGCTGTTTAGCCGCCTTTGTCGGCTGCTGAGTGGCCGCCTATGCCGGCTGCTGTTTGGCCTCCTATGTCGGCTGCTGAACGGCCGCCTATGCCGGCTGCTGGGCGGCCCCTTATGTCGGCTGTTGGGCGGCCGCCTATGCCGGCTGCTGAGAGGCCGCCTATGTCGCCTGCTGTTTCGCCGCCTATGCCGGCTGCTGAGAGCCTGCCTATCTCGGCTGCTGGGCGGCCGGCTATGTCGGCCGCTGAGTGGCCGCCTATGTCGGCTGCTGAGTGGCCGCCTATACCGGCTGCTGTTTTGCCGCCTATGCCGGCTGCTGGGCGGCCGCCTATGCCGGCTGCTGGACGGCCGGGTATGTCGGCTGCTGGGTGGCCGGCTATGTCGGCAGCTTGGTGGCCGCCTATGCCGCTTACTGTTTGGCCGCCTATGTCGGCTCCTGAGCGGCCGCCTATGCCGGCTGCTGTTTGGCCGCCTATGCCGGCTGCTGGGCGGCCGCCTATGTCGGCTGCTGGGCGGCCCCTTATGTAGGCTGCTGGGCGGCCGCCTATGCCGGCTGCTGTTTGGCCTCCTATGTCGGCTGCTGGGTGGCCGCCTATGCCGGCTGCTGGCGGCCGGCTGTGTCGGCTGCTGGGTGGCCGGCTATGTTGGCAGCTAGGTGGCCTCCTATGCCGGCTGCTGTTTGGCCGCCTATGCCGGCTGCTGGGCGGCCGCCTATGTCGGCTGCTGGGCGGCCCCTTATGTCGGCTGCTGTGCGGCCGCCTATGCCGGCTGCTGTTTGGCCGCCTATGCCGGCTGCTGTTTGGCCGCCTATGCCGGCTGCTGGGCGGCCGCCTATGTCGGCTGCTGGACGTCCGGCTATGTCGGCTGCTGGGTGGCCGGCTATGTCGGCAGCTGGGTGGCCGCCTATGCCGGCTGCTGTTAGGCCGCCTATGTCGGCTGCTGGGCGGCCCCTTATGTCGGCTGCTGGGCGGCCGCCTATGCCGGCTGCTGGCGGCCGGCTATGTCGGCTGCTGGCGGCCGGCTATGTCGGCTGCTGGGTGGCCGGCTATGTCGGCAGCTGCGTGGCCGCCTATGCCGGCTGCTGTTCGGCCGCCTATGTCGGCTTCTGGGCGGCCGCCTATGCCGGCTGCTGGACGGCCGGCTATGCCAGCTGCTGTTAGGCCGCCTATGCTGGCTGCTGTTTGGCCGCCTATGCTGGCTGCTGGGTGACCGCCTATGCCGGCTGCTGGGTGGCAGCGTATGCCGGCAGCTGGTTGGCCGCCTATGCCGGCTGCTGAGAGGCCGCCTATGTCGGCTGCTGTTTGGCCGCCTATGCCGGCTGCTGGGCGGCCGCCTATGCCGGCTGCTGGGCGGCCCCTTATGTCGGCTGTTTTGCGGCCGCCTATGCCGGCTGCTGGGCGGCCCCTTATGTCGACTGCTGAGCGGCCGCCTATGCCGGCTGCTGAGTGGCCGCCTATACCGGCTGCTGTTCGGCCGCCTATATCGGCTGCTGGACGGCCGCCTATGCCGGTTGCTGGGTGGCCGGCTATGTCGGCAGCTGGGTGGCCGCCTATGGCGGCTGCTGTTTGGCCGCCTATGTCGGCTCCTGAGCGCCCGCCTATGCCGGCTGCTGTTTAGCCGCCTTTGTCGGCTGCTGAGTGGCCGCCTATGCCGGCTGCTGTTTGGCCTCCTATGTCGGCTGCTGAACGGCCGCCTATGCCGGCTGCTGGGCGGCCCCTTATGTCGGCTGTTGGGCGGCCGCCTATGCCGGCTGCTGGCGGCCGGCTATGTCGGCTGCTGGCGGCCGGCTATGTCGGCTGCTGGGTGGCCGGCTATGCCGGCTGCTGAGAGGCCGCCTATGTCGCCTGCTGTTTCGCCGCCTATGCCGGCTGCTGAGAGCCTGCCTATCTCGGCTGCTGGGCGGCCGGCTATGTCGGCCGCTGAGTGGCCGCCTATGTCGGCTGCTGAGTGGCCGCCTATACCGGCTGCTGTTTTGCCGCCTATGCCGGCTGCTGGGCGGCCGCCTATGCCGGCTGCTGGACGGCCGGGTATGTCGGCTGCTGGGTGGCCGGCTATGTCGGCAGCTTGGTGGCCGCCTATGCCGCTTACTGTTTGGCCGCCTATGTCGGCTCCTGAGCGGCCGCCTATGCCGGCTGCTGTTTGGCCGCCTATGCCGGCTGCTGGGCGGCCGCCTATGTCGGCTGCTGGGCGGCCCCTTATGTAGGCTGCTGGGCGGCCGCCTATGCCGGCTGCTGTTTGGCCTCCTATGTCGGCTGCTGGGTGGCCGCCTATGCCGGCTGCTGGCGGCCGGCTGTGTCGGCTGCTGGGTGGCCGGCTATGTTGGCAGCTAGGTGGCCTCCTATGCCGGCTGCTGTTTGGCCGCCTATGCCGGCTGCTGGGCGGCCGCCTATGTCGGCTGCTGGGCGGCCCCTTATGTCGGCTGCTGTGCGGCCGCCTATGCCGGCTGCTGTTTGGCCGCCTATGCCGGCTGCTGTTTGGCCGCCTATGCCGGCTGCTGGGCGGCCGCCTATGTCGGCTGCTGGACGTCCGGCTATGTCGGCTGCTGGGTGGCCGGCTATGTCGGCAGCTGGGTGGCCGCCTATGCCGGCTGCTGTTAGGCCGCCTATGTCGGCTGCTGGGCGGCCCCTTATGTCGGCTGCTGGGCGGCCGCCTATGCCGGCTGCTGGCGGCCGGCTATGTCGGCTGCTGGCGGCCGGCTATGTCGGCTGCTGGGTGGCCGGCTATGTCGGCAGCTGCGTGGCCGCCTATGCCGGCTGCTGTTCGGCCGCCTATGTCGGCTTCTGGGCGGCCGCCTATGCCGGCTGCTGGACGGCCGGCTATGCCAGCTGCTGTTAGGCCGCCTATGCTGGCTGCTGTTTGGCCGCCTATGTCGGCTCCTAAGTGGCCGCCTATGCCGGCTGCTGAGTGGCCGCCTATGGCGGCTGCTGAGCGGCCGCCTATGCCGGCTGCTGTTTGACCGCCTATGCCGGCTGCTGAGAGGCCGCCTATGCCGGCTGCTGTTTGGCCGCCTATGTCGGCTCCTGAGTGGCCGCCTATGCCGGCTGCTGAGGGGCCGCCTATGCCGGCTGCTGTTTGGCCGCCTATGCCGGCTGCTGGGCGGCCGCCTATGTCGGCTGCTGGGCGGCCCCTTATGTAGGCTGCTGGGCGGCCGCCTATGCCGGCTGCTGTTTGGCCTCCTATGTCGGCTGCTGGGTGGCCGCCTATGCCGGCTGCTGGCGGCCGGCTGTGTCGGCTGCTGGGTGGCCGGCTATGTTGGCAGCTAGGTGGCCTCCTATGCCGGCTGCTGTTTGGCCGCCTATGCCGGCTGCTGTTTGGCCGCCTATGTCGGCTGCTGGGCGGCCCCTTATGTCGGCTGCTGTGCGGCCGCCTATGCCGGCTGCTGTTTGGCCGCCTATGCCGGCTGCTGTTTGGCCGCCTATGCCGGCTGCTGGGCGGCCGCCTATGTCGGCTGCTGGACGTCCGGCTATGTCGGCTGCTGGGTGGCCGGCTATGTCGGCAGCTGGGTGGCCGCCTATGCCGGCTGCTGTTAGGCCGCCTATGTCGGCTGCTGGGCGGCCCCTTATGTCGGCTGCTGGGCGGCCGCCTATGCCGGCTGCTTGCGGCCGGCTATGTCGGCTGCTGGCGGCCGGCTATGTCGGCTGCTGGGTGGCCGGCTATGTCGGCAGCTGCGTGGCCGCCTATGCCGGCTGCTGTTCGGCCGCCTATGTCGGCTTCTGGGCGGCCGCCTATGCCGGCTGCTGAGCGGTCGCCTATGCCGGCTGCTGGACGGCCGGCTATGCCAGCTGCTGTTAGGCCGCCTATGCTGGCTGCTGTTTGGCCGCCTATGTCGGCTCCTAAGTGGCCGCCTATGCCGGCTGCTGTTTGACCGCCTATGCTGGCTGCTGAGAGGCCGCCTATGCCGGCTGCTGTTTGGCCGCCTATGTCGGCTCCTGAGTGGCCGCCTATGCCGGCTGCTGAGGGGCCGCCTATGCCGGCTGCTGAGAGGCCGCCTATGCCGGCTGCTGTTTGGCCGCCTATGCCGACTGCTGAGAGGCGGCCTATGCCGGCTGCTGTTTGGCCGCCTATGTCGGCTCCTGAGTGGCCGCCTATGCCGGCTGCTTTTTGGCCTCCTATGTCGGCTGCTGGGCGGCCGCCTATGCCGGCTGCTGGCGGCCGGCTATGTCGGCTGCTGGGTGGTCGGCTATGTTGGCAGCTGGCTGGCCGCCTATGCCGGCTGCTGTTTGGCCGCCTATGCCGGCTGCTGAGCGGCCCCTTATGCCGGCTGCTGAGTGGCCGCCTATGCCGGCTGCTGAGAGGCCGCCTATGCCGGCTGCTGAGCGGCCGCCTATGCCGGCTGCTGAGTGGCCGCCTATGTCGGCTGCTGTTTGGCCGCCTATGCCGGCTGCTGAGAGGCCGCCTATGCCGGCTGCTAAGAGGCCGCCTATGCCGGCTGCTAGGCGGCCGGCTATGTCGGCTGCTGGATGGCCGGCTATGTCGGCTGCTGGATGGCCGGCTATGTCGGCAGCTGGGTGGCCGCCTATGCCGGCTGCTGTTAGGCCGCCTATGTCGGCTGCTGGGCGGCCCCTTATGTCGGCTGCTGGGCGGCCGCCTATGCCGGCTGCTGGCGGCCGGCTATGTCGGCTGCTGGGTGGCCGCCTATGTCGGCTGCTGGGTGGCCGCCTATGCCGACTGCTGTTTGGCCGCCTATGTCGGCTCCTGAGTGGCCGCCTATGCCGGCTGCTGAGTGGCCGCCTATGTTGGCTGCTGGGTGACCGCCTATGCCGGCTGCTGGGTGGCGGCCTATGCCTGCAGCTGGGTGGCCGCCTATGCCGGCTGCTGTTTGGCCGCCTATGTCGGCTGCTGGGCGGCCCCGTATGTCGGCTGCTGGGCGGCCGCCTATGCCGGCTGCTGAGCGGCCGCCTATGTCGGCTGCTGGACGGCCGGCTATGTCGGCTGCTGGGTGGCCGGCTATGTCGGCAGCTGGGTGGCCGCCTATGCCGGCTGCTGTTAGGCCGCCTATGTCGGCTGCTGGGCGGCCCCTTATGTCGGCTGCTGGGCGGCCGCCTATGCCGGCTGCTGGCGGCCGGCTATGTCGGCTGCTGGCGGCCGCCTATGCCGGCTCCTGAGCGGCCGCCTATGCCGGCTGCTGAGCGGCCACCTATGCCGGCTGCTGTTTGGCCGCCTATGCCGGCTGCTGAGTGGCCGCCTATGCCGGCTGCTGAGAGGCCGCCTATGCCGGCTGCTGGGCGGCCGCCTATGCCGGCTTCTGGGTGGCGGCCTATGCCGGCTGCTGTTTGGCCGCCTATGCCGGCTGCTGAGTGGCCGCCTATGCCGGCTGCTGAGTGGCCGCCTATGCCGGCTGCTGAGAGGCCGCCTATGCCGGCTGCTGGGCGGCCGCCTATGCCGGCTTCTGGGTGGCGGCCTATGCCGGCTGCTGTTTGGCCGCCTATGCCGGCTGCTGAGTGGCCGCCTATGCCGGCTGCTTGGCGGCCGGCTATGCCGGCTGCTGGGTGACCGCTTAAGCCGGCTGCTGGGTGGCGGCCTATGCCGGCTGCTGTTTGGCCGCCTATGTCGGCTGCTGGGCGGCCGCCTATGCCGGCTGCTGAGCGGCCGCCTATGTCGGCTGCTGGACGGCCGGCTATGTCGGCTGATGGGTGGCCGGCTATGTCGGCAGCTGGGTGGCCGCGTATGCCGGCTGCTGTTAGGCCGCCTATGTCGGCTGCTGGGCGGCCCCTTATGCCGGCTGCTGGGCGGCCGCTTTTGCCGGCTGCTGGGTGGCTGCCTATGCCGGCTGCTGGGTGGCTGGCCTATGCGGCTGCTGGGTGGCGGCCTATGCCGGCTGCTGTTTGGCCGCCTATGTCGGCTGCTGGACGGCCGGCTATGTCGCTGCTGAGAGGCCGGCTATGTCGGCAGCTTGGTGGTCGCCTATTCCGGCCGCTGTTTGGCCGCCTATGCCGGCTGCTGAGAGGCCGCCTATGCCGGCTGCTGTTTGGCCGCCTATGTCGGCTCCTTAGTGGCCGTCTATGCCGGCTGCTGGGTGGCCGCCTATGCCGGCTGCTGTTTGGCCGCCTATGCCGGCTGCTGTTTGGCCGCCTATGCCGGCTGCTGTTTGGCCGCCTATGCCGGCTGCTGGGCGGCCCCTTATGTCGGCTGCTGGGCGGCCCCTTATGTCGGCTGCTGGGCGGCCGCCTATGCCGGCTGCTGGCGGCCGGCTATGTCGGCTGCTGGGTGGCCGCCTATGTCGGCTGCTGGGTGGCCGCCTATGCCGACTGCTGTTTGGCCGCCTATGTCGGCTCCTGAGTGGCCGCCTATGCCGGCTGCTGAGTGGCCGCCTATGTTGGCTGCTGGGTGACCGCCTATGCCGGCTGCTGGGTGGCGGCCTATGCCTGCAGCTGGGTGGCCGCCTATGCCGGCTGCTGTTTGGCCGCCTATGTCGGCTGCTGGGCGGCCCCGTATGTCGGCTGCTGGGCGGCCGCCTATGCCGGCTGCTGAGCGGCCGCCTATGTCGGCTGCTGGACGGCCGGCTATGTCGGCTGCTGGGTGGCCGGCTATGTCGGCAGCTGGGTGGCCGCCTATGCCGGCTGCTGTTAGGCCGCCTATGTCGGCTGCTGGGCGGCCCCTTATGTCGGCTGCTGGGCGGCCGCCTATGCCGGCTGCTGGCGGCCGGCTATGTCGGCTGCTGGCGGCCGCCTATGCCGGCTCCTGAGCGGCCGCCTATGCCGGCTGCTGAGCGGCCACCTATGCCGGCTGCTGTTTGGCCGCCTATGCCGGCTGCTGAGTGGCCGCCTATGCCGGCTGCTGAGAGGCCGCCTATGCCGGCTGCTGGGCGGCCGCCTATGCCGGCTTCTGGGTGGCGGCCTATGCCGGCTGCTGTTTGGCCGCCTATGCCGGCTGCTGAGTGGCCGCCTATGCCGGCTGCTGAGTGGCCACCTATGCCGGCTGCTGAGAGGCCGCCTATGCCGGCTGCTGGGCGGCCGCCTATGCCGGCTCTGGGTGGCGGCCTATGCCGGCTGCTGTTGGCCGCCTATGCCGGCTGCTGAGTGGCCGCCTATGCCGGCTGCTTGGCGGCCGGCTATGCCGGCTGCTGGGTGACCGCTTAAGCCGGCTGCTGGGTGGCGGCCTATGCCTGCAGCTGGGTGGCCGCCTATGCCGGCTGCTGTTTGGCCGCCTATGTCGGCTGCTGGGCGGCCGCCTATGCCGGCTGCTGAGCGGCCGCCTATGTCGGCTGCTGGACGGCCGGCTATGTCGGCTGATGGGTGGCCGGCTATGTCGGCAGCTGGGTGGCCGCGTATGCCGGCTGCTGTTAGGCCGCCTATGTCGGCTGCTGGGCGGCCCCTTATGCGGCTGCTGGGCGGCCGCTTTGCCGGCTGCTGGGTGGCTGCCTATGCCGGCTGCTGGGTGGCTGCCTATGCCGGCTGCTGGGTGGCGGCCTATGCGGCTGCTGGTGGCGGCCTATGCCGGCTGCTGTTTGGCCGCCTATGTCGGCTGCTGGACGGCCGGCTATGTCGGCTGCTGAGAGGCCGGCTATGTCGGCAGCTTGGTGGTCGCCTATTCCGGCCGCTGTTTGGCCGCCTATGCCGGCTGCTGAGAGGCCGCCTATGCCGGCTGCTGTTTGGCCGCCTATGTCGGCTCCTTAGTGGCCGTCTATGCCGGCTGCTGGGTGGCCGCCTATGCCGGCTGCTGTTTGGCCGCCTATGCCGGCTGCTGTTTGGCCGCCTATGCAGGCTGCTGTTTGGCCGCCTATGCCGGCTGCTGGGCGGCCCCTTATGTCGGCTGCTGGGCGGCCCCTTATGTCGGCTGCTGGGCGGCCCGCCTATGCCGGCTGCTGGCGGCCGGCTATGTCGGCTGCTGGCGGCCGGCCTTGTCGGCTGCTGGGCGGCCGCCTATGGCGGCTGCTGAGTGGCCGCCTATGCCGGCTGCTGTTTGGCCGCCTATGTCGGCTGCTGAGCGGCTGCCTATGCCGGCTGCTGGACGGCTGGCTATGTCGGCTGCTGGGCGGCCGGCTATGTCGGCAGCTTGGTGGTCGCCTATGCCGGCTGCTGTTTGGCCGCCTATGCCGGCTGCTGTTTGGCCGCCTATGCCGGCTGCTGGACGGCCAGCTATGTCGGCTGCTGGGTGGCCGGCTATGTCGGCAGCTTGGTGGCCGCCTATGCCGGCTGCTGTTCGGCCGCCTATGATGGCTGCTGAGCCGCCGCCTATGCCGGCTGCTGGACGGCCGGCTATGTCGGCTGCTGGGTGGCCGCCTATGCCGGCTGCTGTTTGGCCGCCTATGTCGGCTCCTGAGCGGCCGCCTATGCCGGCTGCTGTTTGGCCGCCTATGCCGGCTGCTGAGTGGCCGCCTATGCCGGCTGCTGAGAGGCGCCTATGCCGGCTGCTGGGCGGCCGCCTATGCCGGCTTCTGGGCGGCGGCCTATGCCGGCTGCTGTTTGGCCGCCTATGCAGGCTGCTGAGTGGCCGCCTATGCCGGCTGCTGAGAGGCCGCCTATGCCGGCTGCTGGGCGGCCGCCTATGCCGGCTTCTGGGTGCGGCCTATGCCGGCTGCTGTTCGGCCTCCTATGTCGGCTCCTGAGCGGCCGCCTATGCCGTCTGCTGGGGCGGCCGCCTATGCCGGCTGCTGGGTGACCGCCTATGCCGGCTGCTGGGTGGCGGCCTATGCTGCAGCTGGGCGGCCGCCTATGCCGCTTCTGGGTGGCGGCCTATGCCGGCTGCTGTTTGGCCGCCTATGCCGGCTGCTGAGTGGCCGCCTATGCCGGCTGCTGAGAGGCCGCCTATGCCGGCTGCTGGGCGGCCGCCTATGCCGGCTTCTGGGTGGCGGCCTATGCCGGCTGCTGTTCGGCCTCCTATGTCGGCTGCTGGGCGGCCGCCTATGCCGGCTGCTGAGCGGCCGCCTATGCCGGCTGCTGAGCGGCCGCCTATGCCGGCTGCTGTACGGCCGCCTATGTCGGCTGCTGGACGGCCGCCTATGCCGGCTGCTGTGTGGCCGCCTATGCCGGCTGCTGAGAGGCCGCCTATGCCGGCTGCTGTGTTTGGCCGCCTATGTCGGCTCCTGAGTGGCCGCCTATGCCGGCTGCTGTTCGCCGCCTATGCCGGCTGCTGAGTGGCCGCCTATGCCGGCTGCTGAGAGGCCGCCTATGCCGGCTGCTGGGCGGCCGCCTATGCCGGCTGCTTGGCGACCGCCTATGCCGGCTGCTGTTAGGCCGCCTATGTCGGCTGCGGAGCGGCCGCCTATGCCGGCTGCTGTTTGGCCTCCTATGTCGGCTGCTGAACGGCCGCCTATGCCGGCTGCTGTTTGTCCGCCTATGCCGGCTGCTTTTTGGCCGCATATGCCGGCTGCTGGGCGGCCGCCTATGCCGGCTGCTGAGTGGCCGCCTATGCCGGCTGCTGTTTTGCCGCCTATGCCGGCTGCTGGGCGGCCGCCTATGTCGGCTGCTGGGCGGCCGCCTATGTCGGCTGCTGGGCGGCCCCTTATGTCGGCTGCCGGGCGGCCGGCTATGTCGGCTGCTGGCGGCCGGCTATGTCGGCTGCTGGGTGGCCGGCTATGTCGGCAGCTGGGTGGCCGCCTATGCCGGCTGCTGTTCGGCCGCCTATGTCGGCTGCTGAGCGGCCGCCTATGCCGGCTGCCGTTTTGCCGCCTATGCCGGCTGCTGGGCGGCCGCCTGTGCCGGCTGCTGGCGGCCGCCTATGCCGGCTGCTGTTTGGCCGCCTGTGCCGGCTGCTGAGAGGCCGCCTATTTCGGCTGCTGGGCGGCCCCTTATGTCGCCGGCTATGTCGGCTGCTGGGTGGCCGGCTATGCCGGCTGCTGAGAGGCCGCCTATGTCGGCTGCTGTTTGGCCGCCTATGCCGGCTGCTGGGCGGCCGCCTATGCCGGCTGCTGGGCGGCCCCTTATGTCGGCTGTTTTGCGGCCGCCTATGCCGGCTGCTGGGCGGCCGCCTATGTCGACTGCTGGGCGGCCGCCTATGTCGGCTGCTGGGCGGCCCCTTATGTCGGCTGCTTAGCAGCCGCCTATGCCGGCTGCTGAGTGGCCGCCTATGCCGGCTGCTGTTCGGCCGCCTATATCGGCTGCTGGACGGCCGCCTATGCCGGTTGCTGGGTGGCCGGCTATGTCGGCAGCTGGGTGGCCGCCTATGGCGGCTGCTGTTTGGCCGCCTATGTCGGCTCCTGAGCGGCCGCCTATGCCGGCTGCTGTTTAGCCGCCTTTGTCGGCTGCTGAGTGGCCGCCTATGCCGGCTGCTGTTTGGCCTCCTATGTCGGCTGCTGAACGGCCGCCTATGCCGGCTGCTGGGCGGCCCCTTATGTCGGCTGTTGGGCGGCCGCCTATGCCGGCTGTTGGCGGCCGGCTATGTCGGCTGCTGGCGGCCGGCTATGTCGGCTGCTGGGTGGCCGGCTATGCCGGCTGCTGAGAGGCCGCCTATATCGCCTGCTGTTTCGCCGCCTATGCCGGCTGCTGAGAGCCTGCCTATCTCGGCTGCTGGGCGGCCGGCTATGTCCGCCGCTGAGCGGCCGCCTATGCCGTCTGCTGAGTGGCCGCCTATGTCGGCTGCTGAGTGGCCGCCTATACCGGCTGCTGTTTTGCCGCCTATGCCGGCTGCTGGGCGGCCGCCTATGCCGGCTGCTGGACGGCCGGGTATGTCGGCTGCTGGGTGGCCGGCTATGTCGGCAGCTTGGTGGCCGCCTATGCCGGCTGCTGTTTGGCCGCCTATGCCGGCTGCTGTTTGGCCGCCTATGCCGGCTGCTGAGTGGCCGCCTATGCCAGCTGCTGAGTGGCCGCCTATGCCGGGTGCTGTTAGGCCGCCTATGCCGGCTACTAAGCGGCCGCCTATGCCGGCTGCTGAGCGGCCGCCTATGCCGGCTGCTGTTTGGCCATGCCGGCTGCTGTTTGGCCGCCTATGCCGGCTGCTGTTTGGCCGCCTATATCGGCTGCTGGACGGCCGCCTATGTCGGCTGCTGGGCGGCCGCCAATGCCGGCCGCTTAGAGGCCGCCTATGTCGGCAGCTGGGCGGCTGCTTATGTCGGCCGCTGAGCGGCCGCCTATTCCGGCTGCTGGACGGCCAGCTATGTCGGCTGCTGGGTGGCCAGCTATGTCGGCAGCTTGGTGGCCGCCTATGCCGGCTGCTGTTTGGCCGCCTATGTCGGCTCCTGAGCGGCCGCCTATGCCGGCTGCTGTTTGGCCGGCTTTGCCGGCTGCTGAGTGGCCGCCTATGCCGGCTGCTGAGTGGCCGCCTATGCCGGCTGCTGTTAGGCCGCTTATGCCGGCTGCTGAGCGGCCGCTTATGCCGGCTGCTGAGCGGCCGCCTATGCCGGCTGCTGAGTGGTCGCCTATGCCGGCTGCTGGGTGGCCGCCTATGCCGGCTGCTGGGCGGCCGCCTATGCCGGCTGCTGGGTGACCGCCTATGCCGGCTGCTGAGAGGCCGCCTATGCCGGCTGCTGAGTGGCCGCCTATGCCGGCTGCTGTTAGGCCGCTTATGCCGGCTGCTGAGCGGCCGCTTATGCCGGCTGCTGAGCGGCCGCCTATGCCGGCTGCTGAGCGGTCGCCTATGCCGGCTGCTGGGCGGCCGCCTATGCCGGCTGCTGGGCGGCCGCCTATGCCGGCTGCTGGGTGACCGCCTATGCCGGCTGCTGTTTGGCCGCCTATGCCGGCTGCTCTTTGGCCGCCTATGTCGGCTGCTGAGCGGCCGCCTATGCCGGCCGCTGGACGGCCGGCTATGTCGGCTGCTGGGTGGCCGGCTATGCCGGCTGCTGTTTGGCCGCCTTTGCCGGCTGCTGTTTGGCCGCCTATGTCTGCTGCTGTTTTGCCGCCTATGCCGGCTGCTGGGCGGCCGCATATGCCCGCTGCTGGGCGGCCGCCTATGTCGGCTGCTGGGCGGCCCCTTATGTCGGCTCCTGAGCGGCCGCCTATGCCGGCTGCTGTTTGGCCGCCTATGCCGGCTGCTGTTTGTCCGCCTATGCCGGCTGCTGTTTGGCCGCCTATTCCGGCTGCTGGGCGGCCGCCTATGCCGGCTGCTGGGCGGCCCCTTATGTCGGCTGCTGGGCGGCCGCCTATGCCGGCTGCTATTTGGCCGCCTATGCCGGCTGCTGTTTTGCCGCCTATGCCGGCTGCTGGGCGGCCGCCTATGCTGGCTGCTGGGCGGCCGCCTATGCTGGCTGCTGGGCGGCCGCATATGCCCGCTGCTGGGCGGCCGCCTATGTCGGCTGCTGGGCGGCCCCTTATGTCGGCTCCTGAGCGGCCGCCTATGCCGGCTGCTGTTTGGCCGCCTATGCCGGCTGCTGTTTGTCCGCCTATGCCGGCTGCTGTTTGGCCGCCTATTCCGGCTGCTGGGCGGCCGCCTATGCCGGCTGCTGGGCGGCCGCCTATGTCAGCTGCTGGGCGGCCGCCTATGCCGGCTGCTATTTGGCCGCCTATGCCGGCTGCTGGCGGCCGGCTATGTCGGCTGCTGGGTGGCCGGCTATGCCGGCTGCTGAGAGGCCGCCTATGTCGGCTGCTGTTTGGCCGCCTATGCCGGCTGCTGGGCGGCCGCCTATGCCGGCTGCTGGGCGGCCCCTTATGTCGGCTGTTTTGCGGCCGCCTATGCCGGCTGCTGGGCGGCCGCCTATGTCGACTGCTGGGCGGCCGCCTATGTCGGCTGCTGGGCGGCCCCTTATGTCGGCTGCTGAGCGGCCGCCTATGCCGGCTGCTGAGTGGCCGCCTATGTCGGCTGCTGTTTGGCCGCCTATGCCGGCTGCTGGGCGGCCGCCTATGCCGGCTGCTGGGCGGCCCCTTATGTCGGCTGTTTTGCGGCCGCCTATGCCGGCTGCTGGGCGGCCGCCTATGTCGACTGCTGGGCGGCCGCCTATGTCGGCTGCTGGGCGGCCCCTTATGTCGGCTGCTGAGCGGCCGCCTATGCCGGCTGCTGAGTGGCCGCCTATGCCGGCTGCTGTTTGGCCGCCTATGTCGGCTCCTGAGCGGCCGCCTATGCCGGCTGCTGTTTAGCCGCCTTTGTCGGCTGCTGAGTGGCCTCCTATGCCGGCTGCTGTTTTGCCGCCTATGCCGGCTGCTGGGCGGCCCCTTATGTCGGCTGTTGGGCGGCCGCCTATGCCGGCTGTTGGGCGGCCGCCTATGCCGGCTGCTGGCGGCCGGCTATCTCGGCTGCTGGCGGCCGGCTATGTCGGCTGCTGGGTGGCCGGCTATGCCGGCTGCTGAGAGGCCGCCTATGTCGCCTGCTGTTTCGCCGCCTATGCCGGCTGCTGAGAGCCTGCCTATCTCGGCTGCTGGGCGGCCGGCTATGTCGGCCGCTGAGCGGCCGCCTATGCCGGCTGCTGAGTGGCCGCCTATGTCGACTGCTGAGTGGCCGCCTATACCGGCTGCTGTTTTGCCGCCTATGCCGGCTGCTGGGCGGCCGCCTATGCCGGCTGCTGGACGGCCGGGTATGTCGGCTGCTGGGTGGCCGGCTATGTCGGCAGCTTGGTGGCCGCCTATGCCGCTTGCTGTTTGGCCGCCTATGTCGGCTCCTGAGCGGCCGCCTATGCCGGCTGCTGTTTGGCCGCCTATGCCGGCTGCTGTTTGGCCGCCTATGCCGGCTGCTGAGTGGCCGCCTATGCCAGCTGCTGAGTGGCCGCCTATGCCGGGTGCTGTTAGGCCGCCTATGCCGGCTACTAAGCGGCCGCCTATGCCGGCTGCTGAGCGGCCGCCTATGCCGGCTGCTGTTTGGCCATGCCGGCTGCTGTTTGGCCGCCTATGCCGGCTGCTGTTTGGCCGCCTATGCCGGCTGCTGGACGGCCGCCTATGTCGGCTGCTGGGCGGCCGCCTATGCCGGCCGCTTAGAGGCCGCCTATGTCGGCAGCTGGGCGGCTGCTTATGTCGGCCGCTGAGCGGCCGCCTATTCCGGCTGCTGGACGGCCGGCTATGTCGGCTGCTGGGTGGCCAGCTATGTCGGCAGCTTGGTGGCCGCCTATGCCGGCTGCTGTTTGGCCGCCTATGTCGGCTCCTGAGCGGCCGCCTATGCCGGCTGCTGTTTGGCCGGCTTTGCCGGCTGCTGAGTGGCCGCCTATGCCGGCTGCTGGGTGACCGCCTATGCCGGCTGCTGTTTGGCCGCCTATGTCGGCTGCTGAGCGGCCGCCTATGCCGGCCGCTGGACGGCCGGCTATGTCGGCTGCTGGGTGGCCGGCCATGCCGGCTGCTGTTTGGCCGCCTTTGCCGGCTGCTGTTTGGCCGCCTATGTCTGCTGCTGTTTTGCCGCCTATATCGGCTGCTGGACGGCCGCCTATGTCGGCTGCTGGGCGGCCGCCTATGCCGGCCGCTTAGAGGCCGCCTATGTCGGCAGCTGGGCGGCTGCTTATGTCGGCCGCTGAGCGGCCGCCTATTCCGGCTGCTGGACGGCCGGCTATGTCGGCTGCTGGGTGGCCGGCTATGTCGGCAGCTTGGTGGCCGCCTATGCCGGCTGCTGTTTGGCCGCCTATGTCGGCTCCTGAGCGGCCGCCTATGCCGGCTGCTGTTTGGCCGGCTTTGCCGGCTGCTGAGTGGCCGCCTATGCCGGCTGTTGAGTGGCCGCCTATGCCGGCTGCTGTTAGGCCGCTTATGCCGGCTGCTGAGCGGCCGCTTATGCCGGCTGCTGAGCGGCCGCCTATGCCGGCTGCTGAGTGGTCGCCTATGCCGGCTGCTGGGTGGCCGCCTATGCCGGCTGCTGGGCGGCCGCCTATGCCGGCTGCTGGGTGACCGCCTATGCCGGCTGCTGAGAGGCCGCCTATGCCGGCTGCTGAGTGGCCGCCTATGCCGGCTGCTGTTAGGCCGCTTATGCCGGCTGCTGAGCGGCCGCTTATGCCGGCTGCTGAGCGGCCGCCTATGCCGGCTGCTGAGTGGTCGCCTATGCCGTCTGCTGGGTGGCCGCCTATGCCGGCTGCTGGGCGGCCGCCTATGCCGGCTGCTGGGTGACCGCCTATGCCGGCTGCTGTTTGGCCGCCTATGCCGGCTGCTGTTTGGCCGCCTATGTCGGCTGCTGAGCGGCCGCCTATGCCGGCCGCTGGACGGCCGGCTATGTTGGCTGCTGGGTGGCTGGCTATGCCGGCTGCTGTTTGGCCGCCTTTGCCGGCTGCTGTTTGGCCGCCTATGTCTGCTGCTGTTTTGCCGCCTATGCCGGCTGCTGGGCGGCCGCCTATGCTGGCTGCTGGGCGGCCGCCTATGCTGGCTGCTGGGCGGCCGCCTATGCTGGCTGCTGGGCGGCCGCATATGCCCGCTGCTGGGCGGCCGCCTATGTCGGCTAATGGGCGGCCCCTTTTGTCGGCTCCTGAGCGGCCGCCTATGCCGGCTGCTGTTTGGCCGCCTATGCCGGCTGCTGTTTGTCCGCCTATGCCGGCTGCTGTTTATCCGCCTATTCCGGCTGCTGTTTATCCGCCTATTCCGGCTGCTGGGCGGCCGCCTATGTCGGCTGCTGGGCGGCCCCTTATGTCGGCTGCTGGGCGGCCGCCTATGCCGGCTGCTATTTGGCCGCCTATGCCGGCTGCTGAGCGGCCGCCTATGCCGGCTGCTGAGCGGCCGCCTATGCTGGCTGCTGAGTGGCCGCCTATCCTGGCTGCTGTTTGGCCGCCTATATCGGCTGCTGGACGGCCGCCTATGTCGGCTGCTGGGCGGCTGCCTATGCCGGCTGCTGGGTGGCCGGCTATGTCGGCAGCTGGGTGGCCGCCTATGCCGGCTGCTGTTTGGCCGCCTATGTCGGCTCCTGAGCGGCCACTTATGCCGGCTGCTGTTTAGCCGCCTATGTCGGCTGCTGAGTGGCCGCCTATGCCGGCTGCTGTTTTGCCGCCTATGCCGGCTGCTGGGCGGCCCCTTATGTCGGCTGTTGGGCGGCCGCCTATGCCGGCTGCTGGCGGCCGGCTATGTCGGCTGCTGGCGGCCGGCTATGTCGACTGCTGGGTGGCCGGCTATGCTTGCTGCTGAGAGGCCGCCTATGTCGGCTGCTGTTTCGCCGCCTATGCCGGCTGCTGAGAGCCTGCCTATGTCGGCCGCTGAGCGGCCGCCTATGCCGGCTGCTGAGTGGCCGCCTATGCCGGCTGCTGAGTGGCCGCCTATGTCGGCTGCTGAGTGGCCGCCTATGCCGGCTGCTGTTTTGCCGCCTATGCCGGCTGCTGGGTGGCCGCCTATGCCGGCTGCTGGACGGCCGGGTATGTCGGCTGCTGGGTGGCCGGCTATGTCGGCAGCTTGGTGGCCGCCTATGTCGGCTCCTGAGCGGCCGCCTATGCCGGCTGCTGTTTGGCCGCCTATGCCGGCTGCTGTTTGGCCGCCTATGCCGGCTGCTGAGTGGCCGCCTATGCCAGCTGCTGAGTGGCCGCCTATGCCGGGTGCTGTTAGGCTGCCTATGCCGGCTACTAAGCGGCCGCCTATGCCGGCTGCTGATCGGCCGCCTATGCCGGCTGCTGATCGGCCGCCTATGCCGGCTGCTGTTTGGCCATGCCGGCTGCTGTTTGGCCGCCTATGCCGGCTGCTGAGCGGCCGCCTATGCCGGCTGCTGGACGGCCGGCTATGTCGGCAGCTTGGTGGCCGCCTATGCCGGCTGCTGTTTGGCCGCCTATGTCGGCTCCTGAGCGGCCGCCTATGCCGGCTGCTGTTTGGCCGGCTTTGCCGGCTGCTGAGTGGCCGCCTATGCCGGCTGCTAAGTGGCCGCCTATGCCGGCTGCTGTTAGGCCGCCTATGCCGGCTGCTGAGTGGTCGCCTATGCCGGCTGCTGGGTGGCCGCCTATGCCAGCTGCTGGGCGGCCGCCTATGCCGGCTGCTGGGTGACCGCCTATGCCGGCAGCTGGGTGGCCGCCTATGCCGGCTGCTGTTTGGCCGCCTATGCCGGCTGCTGTTTGGCCGCCTATGCCGGCTGCTGTTTAGCCGCCTATTTCGGCTGCTGAGTGGCCGCCTATGCCGGCTGCTGTTTTGCCGCCTATGCCGGCTGTTGGGCGGCCCCTTATGTCGGCTGTTGGGCGGCCGCCTATGTCGGCTGCTGGCGTCCGGCTATGTCAGCTGCTGGGTGGCCGGCTATGCCGGCTGCTGACAGGCCGCCTATGTCGGCTGCTGTTTCGCCGCCTATGCCGGCTGCTGTTTGTCCGCCTATGCCGGCTGCTGTTTGGCCGCCTATGCCGGCTGCTGGGCGGCCGCCTATGCCGGCTGCTGGGCGGCCGCCTATGTCGGCTGCTGGGCGGCCCCTTATGTCGTCTGCTGGGCGGCCGCCTATGCCGGCTGCTATTTGGCCGCCTATGCCGGCTGCTGAGCGGCCGCCTATGCCGGCTGCTGAGCGGCCGCCTATGCCGGCTGCTGAGCGGCCGCCTATACCGGCTGCTGTTTGGCCGCCTATGTCGGCTCCTGAGCGGCCGCCTATGCCGGCTGCTGTTTAGCCGCCTATGTCGGCTGCTGAGTGGCCGCCTATGCCGGCTGCTGTTTTGCCGCCTATGCCGGCTGTTGGGCGGCCCCTTATGTCGGCTGTTGGGCGGCCGCCTATGTCGGCTGCTGGCGTCCGGCTATGTCAGCTGCTGGGTGGCCGGCTATGCCGGCTGCTGACAGGCTGCCTATGTCGGCTGCTGTTTCGCCGCCTATGCCGGCTGCTGAGAGCCTGCCTATGTCGGCTGCTGGGCGGCCGCCTATGTCGGCCGCTGAGCGGCCGCCTATGCCGGCTGCTGAGTGGCCGCCTATGTCGGCTGCTGAGTGGCCGCCTATGCCGGCTGCTGTTTTGCCGCCTATGCCGGCTGCTGGGCGGCCGCCTATGCCGGCTGCTGGACGGCCGGCTATGTCGGCTGCTGGGTGGCCGGCTATGTCGGCAGCTTGGTGGCCGCCTATGCCGGCTGCTGTTTGGCCGCCTATGTCGGCTCCTGAGCGGCCGCCTATGTTGGCTGCTGTTTGGCCGGCTTTGCCGGCTGCTGAGTGGCCGCCTATGCCGGCTGCTGAGTGGCCGCCTATGCCGACTGCTGTTAGGCCGCCTATGCCGGCTGCTGAGCGGCCGCTTATGCCGGCTGCTGAGCGGCCGCCTATGCCGGCTGCTGAGTGGTCGCCTATGCCGGCTGCTGGGTGACCGCCTATGCCGGCAGCTGGGTGACCGCCTATGCCGGCTGCTGGGTGGCGGCCTATGCCGGCTGCTGTTTGGCCGCCTATGTCGGCTGCTGGGTGGCCGCCTATGTCGGCTGCTGAGCGGCCGCCTATGCCGGCTGCTGGACGGCCGGGTATGTCAGCTGCTGGGTGGCCGGCTATGTCGGCAGCTTGGTGGCCGCCTATGTCGGCTGCTCTTTGGCCGCCTATGCCAGCTGCTGTTTGGCCGCCTATGCCGGCTGCTGAGAGGCCGCCTATGTCGGCCGCTGGGCGGCCGCCTATGTCGGCCGCTGAGCGGCCGCCTATGCCGGCTGCTGAGTGGCCGCCTATGTCGGCTGCTGAGTGGCCGCCTATGCCGGCTGCTATTTTGCCGCCTATGCTGGCTGCTGGGCGGCCGCCTATGCCGGCTGCTGGGCGGTTGCCTATGCCGGCTGCTGGGCGGCCGCATATGCCCGCTGCTGGGCGGCCCCTTATGTCGGCTGCTGGGCGGCCGCCTATGCCGGCTGCTATTTGGCCGCCTATGCCGGCTGCTGAGCGGCCGCCTATGCCGGCTGCTGAGCGGCCGCCTATGCCGGCTGCTGAGTGGCCGCCTATGCCGGCTGCTGTTTGGCCGCCTATGTCGGCTGCTGGGCGGCCGCCTATGCCGGCTGCTGGACGGCCGGGTATGTCGGCTGCTGGGTGGCCGGCTATGTCGGCAGCTTGGTGGCCGCCTATGCCGCTTGCTGTTTGGCCGCCTATGTCGGCTCCTGAGCGGCCGCCTATGCCGGCTGCTGTTTGGCCGCCTATGCCGGCTGCTGGGCGGCCGCCTATGCCGGCTGCTGGACGGCCGGGTATGTCGGCTGCTGGGTGGCCGGCTATGTCGGCAGCTTGGTGGCCGCCTATGCCGCTTGCTGTTTGGCCGCCTATGTCGGCTCCTGAGCGGCCGCCTATGCCGGCTGCTGTTTGGCCGCCTATGCCGGCTGCTGTTTTGCCGCCTATGCCGGCTGCTGGGCGGCCGCCTATGCCGGCTGCTGGACGGCCGGGTATGTCGGCTGCTAGGTGGCCGGCTATGTCGGCAGCTTGGTGGCCGCCTATGCCGCTTGCTGTTTGGCCGCCTATGCCGGCTGCTGAGGGGTCGCCTATGCCGGCTGCTGAGCGGCCGCCTATGCCGGCTGCTGAGCGGCCGCCTATGTCGGCTGCTGAGTGGCCGCCTATGCCGGCTGCTGTTTTGCCGCCTATGCCGGCTGCTGGGCGGCCGCCTATGCCGGCTGCTGGGCGGTTGCCTATGCCGGCTGCTGGGCGGCCGCATATGCCGACTGCTATTTGGCCGCCTATGTCGTCTCCTGAGCGGCCGCCTATGCCGGCTGCTATTTGGCCGCATATGCCGGCTGCTGAGTGGCCGCCTATGCCGGCTGCTGTTAGGCCGCCTATGCCGGCTGCTGAGCGGCCGCTTATGCCGGCTGCTGAGCGGCCGCCTATACCGGCTGCTGAGGGGTCGCCTATGCCGGCTGCTGAGCGGCCGCCTATGCCGGCTGCTGGGCGGCCGCCTATGCCGGCTGCTGGGTGACCGCCTATGCCGGCAGCTGGGTGACCGCCTATGCCGGCTGCTGGGTGGCGGCCTATGCCGGCTGCTGTTTGGCCGCCTATGTCGGCTGCTGGGTGGCCGCCTATGTCGGCTGCTGAGCGGCCGCCTATGCCGGCTGCTGGACGGCCGGGTATGTCAGCTGCTGGGTGGCCGGCTATGTCGGCAGCTTGGTGGCCGCCTATGCCGGCTGCTCTTTGGCCGCCTATGCCAGCTGCTGTTTGGCCGCCTATGCCGGCTGCTGAGAGGCCGCCTATGTCGGCCGCTGGGCGGCCGCCTATGTCGGCCGCTGAGCGTCCGCCTATGCCGGCTGCTGAGTGGCCGCCTATGTCGGCTGCTGAGTGGCCGCCTATGCCGGCTGCTGTTTTGCCGCCTATGCTGGCTGCTGGGCGGCCACCTATGCCGGCTGCTGGGCGGCCACCTATGCCGGCTGCTGGGCGGTTGCCTATGCCGGCTGCTGGGCGGCCGCATATGCCCGCTGCTGGGCGGCCCCTTATGTCGGCTGCTGGGCGGCCGCCTATGCCGGCTGCTATTTGGCCGCCTATGCCGGCTGCTGAGCGGCCGCCTATGCCGGCTGCTGAGTGGCCGCCTATGCCGGCTGCTGTTTGGCCGCCTATGCCGGCTGCTGAGCGGCCGCCTATGCCGGCTGCTGAGTGGCCGCCTATGCCGGCTGCTGTTTGGCCGCCTATGTCGGCTCCTGAGCGGCCGCCTATGCTGGCTGCTGTTTAGCCGCCTATGTCGGCTGCTGAGTGGCCGCCTATGCCGGCTGCTCTTTGGCCGCCTATGCCGGCTGCTGAGTGGCCGCCTATGCCGGCTGCTGTTTTGCCGCCTATGCTGGCTGCTGGGCGGCCGCCTATGCCGGCTGCTGGGCGGTTGCCTATGCCGGCAGCTGGGTGGCCGCCTATGCCAAATGCTGTTTGGCCGCCTATGCCGGCTGCTGTTTGGCCGCCTATGTCGGCTGCTGAGCGGCCGCCTATGCCGGCTGCTGGTCGGCCGGCTATGTCGGCTGCTGGGTGGCCACCTATGTCGGCAGCTTGGTGGCCGCCTATGCCGACTGCTGTTTGGCCGCCTATGTCGTCTCCTGAGCGGCCGCCTATGCCGGCTGCTGTTTGGCCGCATATGCCGGCTGCTGAGTGGCCGCCTATGCCGGCTGCTGAGTGGCCGCCTATGCCGGCTGCTGTTAGGCCGCCTATGCCGGCTGCTGAGCGGCCGCTTATGCCGGCTGCTGAGCGGCCGCCTATACCGGCTGCTGAGGGGTCGCCTATGCCGGCTGCTGAGCGGCCGCCTATGCCGGCTGCTGGGCGGCCGCCTATGCCGGCTGCTGGGTGACCGCCTATGCCGGCAGCTGGGTGACCGCCTATGCCGGCTGCTGGGTGGCGGCCTATGCCGGCTGCTGTTTGGCCGCCTATGTCGGCTGCTGGGTGGCCGCCTATGTCGGCTGCTGAGCGGCCGCCTATGCCGGCTGCTGGACGGCCGGGTATGTCAGCTGCTGGGTGGCCGGCTATGTCGGCAGCTTGGTGGCCGCCTATGCCGGCTGCTCTTTGGCCGCCTATGCCAGCTGCTGTTTGGCCGCCTATGCCGGCTGCTGAGAGGCCGCCTATGTCGGCCGCTGGGCGGCCGCCTATGTCGGCCGCTGAGCGTCCGCCTATGCCGGCTGCTGAGTGGCCGCCTATGTCGGCTGCTGAGTGGCCGCCTATGCCGGCTGCTGTTTTGCCGCCTATGCTGGCTGCTGGGCGGCCACCTATGCCGGCTGCTGGGCGGCCACCTATGCCGGCTGCTGGGCGGTTGCCTATGCCGGCTGCTGGGCGGCCGCATATGCCCGCTGCTGGGCGGCCCCTTATGTCGGCTGCTGGGCGGCCGCCTATGCCGGCTGCTATTTGGCCGCCTATGCCGGCTGCTGAGCGGCCGCCTATGCCGGCTGCTGAGCGGCCGCCTATGCCGGCTGCTGAGTGGCCGCCTATGCCGGCTGCTGTTTGGCCGCCTATGTCGGCTCCTGAGCGGCCGCCTATGCCGGCTGCTGTTTAGCCGCCTATGTCGGCTGCTGAGTGGCCGCCTATGCCGGCTGCTCTTTGGCCGCCTATGCCAGCTGCTGTTTGGCCGCCTATGCCGGCTGCTGAGAGGCCGCCTATGTCGGCTGCTGAGTGGCCGCCTATGCCGGCTGCTGTTTTGCCGCCTATGCTGGCTGCTGGGCGGCCGCCTATGCCGGCTGCTGGGCGGTTGCCTATGCCGGCTGCTGGGCGGCCGCATATGCCCGCTGCTGGGCGGCCCCTTATGTCGGCTGCTGGGCGGCCGCCTATGCCGGCTGCTATTTGGCCGCCTATGCCGGCTGCTGAGCGGCCGCCTATGCCGGCTGCTGAGCGGCCGCCTATGCCGGCTGCTGAGTGGCCGCCTATGCCGGCTGCTGTTTGGCCGCCTATGTCGGCTCCTGAGCGGCCGCCTATGCCGGCTGCTGTTTAGCCGCCTATGTCGGCTGCTGAGTGGCCGCCTATGCCGGCTGCTGTTTTTCCGCCTATGCCGGCTGTTGGGCGGCCCCTTATGTCGGCTGTTGGGCGGCCGCCTATGTCGGCTGCTGGCGTCCGGCTATGTCAGCTGCTGGGTGGCCGGCTATGCCGGCTGCTGACAGGCCGCCTATGTCGGCTGCTGTTTCGCCGCCTATGCCGGCTGCTGTTTGTCCGCCTATGCCGGCTGCTGTTTGGCCGCCTATGCCGGCTGCTGGGCGACCGCCTATGCCGGCTGCTGGGCGGCCGCCTATGTCGGCTGCTGGGCGGCCCCTTATGTCGTCTGCTGGGCGGCCGCCTATGCCGGCTGCTATTTGGCCGCCTATGCCGGCTGCTGAGCGGCCGCCTATGCCGGCTGCTGAGCGGCCGCCTATGCCGGCTGCTGAGCGGCCGCCTATGCCGGCTGCTGAGCGGCCGCCTATGCCGGCTGCTGTTTGGCTGCCTATGTCGGCTCCTGAGCGGCCGCCTATGCCGGCTGCTGTTTAGCCGCCTATGTCGGCTGCTGAGTGGCCGCCTATGCCGGCTGCTGAGTGGCCGCCTATGCCGGCTGTTGGGCGGCCCCTTATGTCGGCTGCTGGCGTCCGGCTATGTCAGCTGCTGGGTGGCCGGCTATGCCGGCTGCTGACAGGCTGCCTATGTCGGCTGCTGTTTCGCCGCCTATGCCGGCTGCTGAGAGCCTGCCTATGTCGGCTGCTGAGAGCCTGCCTATGTCGGCTGCTGGGCGGCCGCCTATGTCGGCCGCTGAGCGGCCGCCTATGCCGGCTGCTGAGTGGCCGCCTATGTCGGCTGCTGAGTGGCCGCCTATGCCGGCTGCTGTTTTGCCGCCTATGCCGGCTGCTGGGCGGCCGCCTATGCCGGCTGCTGGACGGCCGGCTATGTCGGCTGCTGGGTGGCCGGCTATGTCGGCAGCTTGGTGGCCGCCTATGCCGGCTGCTGTTTGGCCGCCTATGTCGGCTCCTGAGCGGCCGCCTATGTTGGCTGCTGTTTGGCCGGCTTTGCCGGCTGCTGAGTGGCCGCCTATGCCGGCTGCTGAGTGGCCGCCTATGCCGACTGCTGTTAGGCCGCCTATGCCGGCTGCTGAGCGGCCGCTTATGCCGGCTGCTGAGCGGCCGCCTATGCCGGCTGCTGAGTGGTCGCCTATGCCGGCTGCTGGGTGGCCGACTATGCCGGCTGCTGGGTGGCCGCCTATGCCGGCTGCTGGGCGGCCGCCTATGCCGGCAGCTGGGTGGCCGCCTATGCCGGCTGCTGTTTGGCCGCCTATGCCGGCTGCTGTTTTGCCGCCTATGTCGGCTGCTGAGCGGCCGCCTATGCCGGCCGCTGGACGGCCGGCTATGTCGGCTGCTGGGCGGCCGCCTATGCCGGCTGCTGGGCGGCCGCCTATGCCGGCTGCTGGGTGGCGGCCTATGCCGGCAGCTGGGTGGCCGCCTATGCCGGCTGCTGTTCGGCCGCCTATGTCGGCTGCTGAGCGGCCGCCTATGCCGGCTGCTGTGCGGTGGCCTATGCCGGCTGCTGTTTGGCCGCCTATGCCGGCTGCTGTTTGGCCGCCTATGCCGGCTGCTGTGTGGCCGCCTATGTCGGCTGCTGAGTGGCCGCCTATGCCGGCAGCTGAGTGGCCGCCTATGCCGGCTGCTGTTTGGCCGCCTATGCCGGCTGCTGTTTGGCCGCCTATGCCGGCTGCTATTTGGCCGCCTATGCCGGCTGCTGGGTGACCGCCTATGCCGGCTGCTGGGTGGCGGCCTATGCCGGCAGCTGTTTAGCCGCCTATGTCGGCTGCTGAGCGGCCGCCTATGCTGGTTGCTGTTTAGCCGCCTATGTCGGCTGCTGAACGGCCACCTATGCCTGCTGCTGTATGGCCGCCTATGCCGGCTGCTGTTTGGCCGGCTATGTCGGCAGCTGGGTGGCCGCCTATGCCGGCTGCTGTTTGGCTGCCTATGTCGGCTAATGAGCGGCCGCATGTGCCGGCTGCTGTTTGGCCGCCTATGCCGGCTGCTGAGCGGTCGCCTATGCCAGCTGCTGAGTGGCCGCCTTTGCCGGCTGGTGGGTGGCTGCCTATGCCGGCTGCTGGGTGGCGGCCTATGCCGGCTGCTGTTTGGCCTCCTATTTCGGCTCCTGAGCGGCCGCCTATGCCGGCTGCTGAGAGGCCGCCTATGCCGGCTGCTGTACGGCCGCTTATGCCGGCTGCTGGGCGGCCGCTTATGCCGGATGCTGGGCGGCCGCCTATGCCGGCTGCTGGGCGGCCGCCTATGTCGGCTGATGGGCGGCCCCTTATGTCGGCTGCTGTATGGCCGCCTATGCCGGCTGCTGAGAGGCCGGCTATGTCGGCAGCTTGGTGGCCGCCTATGCCGGCTGCTGTTTGGCCGCCTATGCCGGCTGCTGTATGGCCGCCTATGCCGGCTGCTGAGAGGCCGACTATGTCGGCATCTTGGTGGCCGCCTATGCCGGCTGCTGTTTGGCCGCCTATGCCGGCTGCTGTATGGCCGCCTATGCCGGCTGCTGAGAGGCCGACTATGTCGGCATCTTGGTGGCCGCCTATGCCGGCTGCTGTTTGGCCGCCTATGCCGGCTGCTGTATGGCCGCCTATGCCGGCTGCTGAGAGGCCGCCTATGCCGGCTGCTGTTTGGCTGCCTATGCCGGCTGCTGAGTGGCCGCCTATGCCGGCTGCTGAGTGGCCGCCTATGCCGGCTGCTGGGTCGCGGCCTATGTCGGCTCCTGGGTGGCCGCCTATGCCGGCTGCTGAGTGGCCGCCTATGCCGGCTGCTGTTTGGCCGCCTATGACGGCTGCTGAGCGGCCGCCTATGCCGGCTGCTGAGCGGCCGCCTATGCCGGCTGCTGAGAGGCCGCCTATGCCGGCTGCTGGGCGGCCGCCTATGCCGGCTGCTGGGTGACCGCCTATGCCGGCTGCTGGGTGGCGGCCTATGCCGGCAGCTGTTTAGCCGCCTATGTCGGCTGCTGAGCGGCCGCCTATGCTGGTTGCTGTTTAGCCGCCTATGTCGGCTGCTGAACGGCCACCTATGCCTGCTGCTGTATGGCCGCCTATGCCGGCTGCTGTTTGGCCGGCTATGTCGGCAGCTGGGTGGCCGCCTATGTCGGCTGCTGTTTGGCTGCCTATGTCGGCTAATGAGCGGCCGCATATGCCGGCTGCTGTTTGGCCGCCTATGCCGGCTGCTGAGCGGTCGCCTATGCCAGCTGCTGAGTGGCCGCCTATGCCGGCCGCTGAGTGGCCGCCTATGCCGGCTGCTGAGTGGCCGCCTATGCCGGCTGCTGAGTGGCCGCCTATGCCGGCTGCTGAGTGGCCGCCTATGCCGGCTGCTGAGTGGCCGCCTATGCCGACTGCTGAGTGGCCGCCTATGCCGACTGCTGAGTGGCCGCCTATGCCGGCCGCTGAGTGGCCGCCTATGCCGGCCGCTGTTAGGCCGCCTATGTCAGCTGCTGAACGGCCACCTATGCCTGCTGCTGTATGGCCGCCTATGCCGGCAGCTAGGCGGCCGCCTATGCCGGCTCCTGAGCGGCCGCCTATGTCGGCTCCTGAGCGGCCGCCTATGCTGGCTGCTGTTTAGCCGCCTATGCCGGCTGCTGAGCGGCCGCCTATGCCGGCTGCTGTTTAGCCGCCTATGCCGGCTGCTGAGCGGCCGCCTATGCCGGCTGCTGAGTGGCCGCCTATGCCGGCTGCTGTTTGGCCGCCTATGTCGGCTGCTGAGCGGCCGCCTATGCTGGCTGCTGGGCGGCCGCCTATGCCGGCTGGTGGGTGGCTGCCTATGCCGGCTGCTGGGTGGCGGCCTATGCTGGCTGCTGTTTGGCCTCCTATGCTGGCTGCTGTTTAGCCGCCTATGCCGGCTGCTGAGAGGCCGCCTATGCCGGCTGCTGTACGGCCGCTTATGCCGGCTGCTGGGCGGCCGCTTATGCCGGATGCTGGGCGGCCGCCTATGCCGGCTGCTGGGCGGCCGCCTATGTCGGCTGCTGGGCGGCCCCTTATGTCGGCTGCTGTATGGCCGCCTATGCCGGCTGCTGGTCGACCGGCTATGTCGGCTGCTGGGTGGCCACCTATGTCGGCAGCTTGGTGGCCGCCTATGCCGACTGCTGTTTGGCCGCCTATGTCGTCTCCTGAGCGGCCGCCTATGCCGGCTGCTGTTTGGCCGCATATGCCGGCTGCTGAGTGGCCGCCTATGCCGGCTGCTGTTAGGCCGCCTATGCCGGCTGCTGAGCGGCCGCTTATGCCGGCTGCTGAGCGGCCGCCTATACCGGCTGCTGAGGGGTCGCCTATGCCGGCTGCTGAGCGGCCGCCTATGCCGGCTGCTGGGCGGCCGCCTATGCCGGCTGCTGGGTGACCGCCTATGCCGGCAGCTGGGTGACCGCCTATGCCGGCTGCTGGGTGGCGGCCTATGCCGGCTGCTGTTTGGCCGCCTATGTCGGCTGCTGGGTGGCCGCCTATGTCGGCTGCTGAGCGGCCGCCTATGCCGGCTGCTGGACGGCCGGGTATGTCAGCTGCTGGGTGGCCGGCTATGTCGGCAGCTTGGTGGCCGCCTATGCCGGCTGCTCTTTGGCCGCCTATGCCAGCTGCTGTTTGGCCGCCTATGCCGGCTGCTGAGAGGCCGCCTATGTCGGCCGCTGGGCGGCCGCCTATGTCGGCCGCTGAGCGTCCGCCTATGCCGGCTGCTGAGTGGCCGCCTATGTCGGCTGCTGAGTGGCCGCCTATGCCGGCTGCTGTTTTGCCGCCTATGCTGGCTGCTGGGCGGCCACCTATGCCGGCTGCTGGGCGGCCACCTATGCCGGCTGCTGGGCGGTTGCCTATGCCGGCTGCTGGGCGGCCGCATATGCCCGCTGCTGGGCGGCCCCTTATGTCGGCTGCTGGGCGGCCGCCTATGCCGGCTGCTATTTGGCCGCCTATGCCGGCTGCTGAGCGGCCGCCTATGCCGGCTGCTGAGCGGCCGCCTATGCCGGCTGCTGAGTGGCCGCCTATGCCGGCTGCTGTTTGGCCGCCTATGTCGGCTGCTGAGCGGCCGCCTATGCCGGCTGCTGAGCGGCCGCCTATGCCGGCTGCTGAGTGGCCGCCTATGCCGGCTGCTGTTTGGCCGCCTATGTCGGCTCCTGAGCGGCCGCCTATGCTGGCTGCTGTTTAGCCGCCTATGTCGGCTGCTGAGTGGCCGCCTATGCCGGCTGCTCTTTGGCCGCCTATGCCGGCTGCTGAGTGGCCGCCTATGCCGGCTGCTGTTTTGCTGCCTATGCTGGCTGCTGGGCGGCCGCCTATGCCGGCTGCTGGGCGGTTGCCTATGCCGGCAGCTGGGTGGCCGCCTATGCCAAATGCTGTTTGGCCGCCTATGCCGGCTGCTGTTTGGCCGCCTATGTCGGCTGCTGAGCGGCCGCCTATGCCGACTGCTGTTTGGCCGCCTATGTCGTCTCCTGAGCGGCCGCCTATGCCGGCTGCTGTTTGGCCGCATATGCCGGCTGCTGAGTGGCCGCCTATGCCGGCTGCTGAGTGGCCGCCTATGCCGGCTGCTGTTAGGCCGCCTATGCCGGCTGCTGAGCGGCCGCTTATGCCGGCTGCTGAGCGGCCGCCTATACCGGCTGCTGAGGGGTCGCCTATGCCGGCTGCTGAGCGGCCGCCTATGCCGGCTGCTGGGCGGCCGCCTATGCCGGCTGCTGGGTGACCGCCTATGCCGGCAGCTGGGTGACCGCCTATGCCGGCTGCTGGGTGGCGGCCTATGCCGGCTGCTGTTTGGCCGCCTATGTCGGCTGCTGGGTGGCCGCCTATGTCGGCTGCTGAGCGGCCGCCTATGCCGGCTGCTGGACGGCCGGGTATGTCAGCTGCTGGGTGGCCGGCTATGTCGGCAGCTTGGTGGCCGCCTATGCCGGCTGCTCTTTGGCCGCCTATGCCAGCTGCTGTTTGGCCGCCTATGCCGGCTGCTGAGAGGCCGCCTATGTCGGCCGCTGGGCGGCCGCCTATGTCGGCCGCTGAGCGTCCGCCTATGCCGGCTGCTGAGTGGCCGCCTATGTCGGCTGCTGAGTGGCCGCCTATGCCGGCTGCTGTTTTGCCGCCTATGCTGGCTGCTGGGCGGCCACCTATGCCGGCTGCTGGGCGGCCACCTATGCCGGCTGCTGGGCGGTTGCCTATGCCGGCTGCTGGGCGGCCGCATATGCCCGCTGCTGGGCGGCCCCTTATGTCGGCTGCTGGGCGGCCGCCTATGCCGGCTGCTATTTGGCCGCCTATGCCGGCTGCTGAGCGGCCGCCTATGCCGGCTGCTGAGTGGCCGCCTATGCCGGCTGCTGTTTGGCCGCCTATGTCGGCTCCTGAGCGGCCGCCTATGCCGGCTGCTGTTTAGCCGCCTATGTCGGCTGCTGAGTGGCCGCCTATGCCGGCTGCTCTTTGGCCGCCTATGCCGGCTCCTGAGCGGCCGCCTATGCCGGCTGCTGTTTAGCCGCCTATGTCGGCTGCTGAGCGGCCGCCTATGCCGGCTGCTGTTTAGCCGCCTATGTCGGCTGCTGTTTGGCCGCCTATGCCGGCTGCTGAGAGGCCGCCTATGTCGGCCGCTGGGCGGCCGCCTATGTCGGCCGCTGAGCGGCCGCCTATGCCGGCTGCTGAGTGGCCGCCTATGTCGGCTGCTGAGTGGCCGCCTATGCCGGCTGCTGTTTTGCCGCCTATGCTGGCTGCTGGGCGGCCGCCTATGCCGGCTGCTGGGCGGTTGCCTATGCCGGCTGCTGGGCGGCCGCATATGCCCGCTGCTGGGCGGCCCCTTATGTCGGCTGCTGGGCGGCCGCCTATGCCGGCTGCTATTTGGCCGCCTATGCCGGCTGCTGAGCGGCCGCCTATGCCGGCTGCTGAGTGGCCGCCTATGCCGGCTGCTGTTTGGCCGCCTATGTCGGCTCCTGAGCGGCCGCCTATGCCGGCTGCTGTTTAGCCGCCTATGTCGGCTGCTGAGTGGCCGCCTATGCCGGCTGCTGTTTTTCCGCCTATGCCGGCTGTTGGGCGGCCCCTTATGTCGGCTGTTGGGCGGCCGCCTATGTCGGCTGCTGGCGTCCGGCTATGTCAGCTGCTGGGTGGCCGGCTATGCCGGCTGCTGACAGGCCGCCTATGTCGGCTGCTGTTTCGCCGCCTATGCCGGCTGCTGTTTGTCCGCCTATGCCGGCTGCTGTTTGGCCGCCTATGCCGGCTGCTGGGCGGCCGCCTATGCCGGCTGCTGGGCGGCCGCCTATGTCGGCTGCTGGGCGGCCCCTTATGTCGTCTGCTGGGCGGCCGCCTATGCCGGCTGCTATTTGGCCGCCTATGCCGGCTGCTGAGCGGCCGCCTATGCCGGCTGCTGAGCGGCCGCCTATGCCGGCTGCTGTTTGGCTGCCTATGTCGGCTCCTGAGCGGCCGCCTATGCCGGCTGCTGTTTAGCCGCCTATGTCGGCTGCTGAGTGGCCGCCTATGCCGGCTGCTGTTTTGCCGCCTATGCCGGCTGTTGGGCGGCCCCTTATGTCGGCTGCTGGCGTCCGGCTATGTCAGCTGCTGGGTGGCCGGCTATGCCGGCTGCTGACAGGCTGCCTATGTCGGCTGCTGTTTCGCCGCCTATGCCGGCTGCTGAGAGCCTGCCTATGTCGGCTGCTGAGAGCCTGCCTATGTCGGCTGCTGGGCGGCCGCCTATGTCGGCCGCTGAGCGGCCGCCTATGCCGGCTGCTGAGTGGCCGCCTATGTCGGCTGCTGAGTGGCCGCCTATGCCGGCTGCTGAGCGGCCGCCTATGCCGGCTGCTGGGCGGCCGCCTATGCCGGCTGCTGGACGGCCGGCTATGTCGGCTGCTGGGTGGCCGGCTATGTCGGCAGCTTGGTGGCCGCCTATGCCGGCTGCTGTTTGGCCGCCTATGTCGGCTCCTGAGCGGCCGCCTATGTTGGCTGCTGTTTGGCCGGCTTTGCCGGCTGCTGAGTGGCCGCCTATGCCGGCTGCTGAGTGGCCGCCTATGCCGACTGCTGTTAGGCCGCCTATGCCGGCTGCTGAGCGGCCGCTTATGCCGGCTGCTGAGCGGCCGCCTATGCCGGCTGCTGAGTGGTCGCCTATGCCGGCTGCTGGGTGGCCGACTATGCCGGCTGCTGGGTGGCCGCCTATGCCGGCTGCTGGGCGGCCGCCTATGCCGGCAGCTGGGTGGCCGCCTATGCCGGCTGCTGTTTGGCCGCCTATGCCGGCTGCTGTTTTGCCGCCTATGTCGGCTGCTGAGCGGCCGCCTATGCCGGCCGCTGGACGGCCGGCTATGTCGGCTGCTGGGCGGCCGCCTATGCCGGCTGCTGGGCGGCCGCCTATGCCGGCTGCTGGGTGGCGGCCTATGCCGGCAGCTGGGTGGCCGCCTATGCCGGCTGCTGTTCGGCCGCCTATGGCGGCTGCTGAGCGGCCGCCTATGCTGGCTGCTGTGCGGTGGCCTATGCCGGCTGCTGTTTGGCCGCCTATGCCGGCAGCTGAGTGGCCGCCTATGCCGGCTGCTGTTTGGCCGCCTATGCCGGCTGCTGTTTGGCCGCCTATGCCGGCTGCTATTTGGCCGCCTATGCCGGCTGCTGGGTGACCGCCTATGCCGGCTGCTGGGTGGCGGCCTATGCCGGCAGCTGTTTAGCCGCCTATGTCGGCTGCTGAGCGGCCGCCTATGCTGGTTGCTGTTTAGCCGCCTATGTCGGCTGCTGAACGGCCACCTATGCCTGCTGCTGTATGGCCGCCTATGCCGGCTGCTGTTTGGCCGGCTATGTCGGCAGCTGGGTGGCCGCCTATGCCGGCTGCTGTTTGGCTGCCTATGTCGGCTAATGAGCGGCCGCATGTGCCGGCTGCTGTTTGGCCGCCTATGCCGGCTGCTGAGCGGTCGCCTATGCCAGCTGCTGAGTGGCCGCCTTTGCCGGCTGGTGGGTGGCTGCCTATGCCGGCTGCTGGGTGGCGGCCTATGCCGGCTGCTGTTTGGCCTCCTATTTCGGCTCCTGAGCGGCCGCCTATGCCGGCTGCTGAGAGGCCGCCTATGCCGGCTGCTGTACGGCCGCTTATGCCGGCTGCTGGGCGGCCGCTTATGCCGGATGCTGGGCGGCCGCCTATGCCGGCTGCTGGGCGGCCGCCTATGTCGGCTGATGGGCGGCCCCTTATGTCGGCTGCTGTATGGCCGCCTATGCCGGCTGCTGAGAGGCCGGCTATGTCGGCAGCTTGGTGGCCGCCTATGCCGGCTGCTGTTTGGCCGCCTATGCCGGCTGCTGTATGGCCGCCTATGCCGGCTGCTGAGAGGCCGACTATGTCGGCATCTTGGTGGCCGCCTATGCCGGCTGCTGTTTGGCCGCCTATGCCGGCTGCTGTATGGCCGCCTATGCCGGCTGCTGAGAGGCCGACTATGTCGGCATCTTGGTGGCCGCCTATGCCGGCTGCTGTTTGGCCGCCTATGCCGGCTGCTGTATGGCCGCCTATGCCGGCTGCTGAGAGGCCGCCTATGCCGGCTGCTGTTTGGCTGCCTATGCCGGCTACTGAGTGGCCGCCTATGCCGGCTGCTGAGTGGCCGCCTATGCCGGCTGCTGGGTCGCGGCCTATGTCGGCTCCTGGGTGGCCGCCTATGCCGGCTGCTGAGTGGCCGCCTATGCCGGCTGCTGTTTGGCCGCCTATGACGGCTGCTGAGCGGCCGCCTATGCCGGCTGCTGAGCGGCCGCCTATGCCGGCTGCTGAGAGGCCGCCTATGCCGGCTGCTGGGCGGCCGCCTATGCCGGCTGCTGGGTGGCCGCCTATGCCGGCTGCTGGGTGGCGGCCTATGCCGGCAGCTGTTTAGCCGCCTATGTCGGCTGCTGAGCGGCCGCCTATGCTGGTTGCTGTTTAGCCGCCTATGTCGGCTGCTGAACGGCCACCTATGCCTGCTGCTGTATGGCCGCCTATGCCGGCTGCTGTTTGGCCGGCTATGTCGGCAGCTGGGTGGCCGCCTATGTCGGCTGCTGTTTGGCTGCCTATGTCGGCTAATGAGCGGCCGCATATGCCGGCTGCTGTTTGGCCGCCTATGCCGGCTGCTGAGCGGTCGCCTATGCCAGCTGCTGAGTGGCCGCCTATGCCGGCCGCTGAGTGGCCGCCTATGCCGGCCGCTGAGTGGCCGCCTATGCCGGCTGCTGAGTGGCCGCCTATGCCGGCTGCTGAGTGGCCGCCTATGCCGACTGCTGAGTGGCCGCCTATGCCGACTGCTGAGTGGCCGCCTATGCCGGCCGCTGAGTGGCCGCCTATGCCGGCCGCTGTTAGGCCGCCTATGTCAGCTGCTGAACGGCCACCTATGCCTGCTGCTGTATTGCCGCCTATGCCGGCAGCTAGGCGGCCGCCTATGCCGGCTCCTGAGCGGCCGCCTATGTCGGCTCCTGAGCGGCCGCCTATGCTGGCTGCTGTTTAGCCGCCTATGCCGGCTGCTGAGCGGCCGCCTATGCCGGCTGCTGTTTAGCCGCCTATGCCGGCTGCTGAGCGGCCGCCTATGCCGGCTGCTGAGTGGCCGCCTATGCCGGCTGCTGTTTGGCCGCCTATGTCGGCTGCTGAGCGGCCGCCTATGCTGGCTGCTGGGCGGCCGCCTATGCCGGCTGGTGGGTGGCTGCCTATGCCGGCTGCTGGGTGGCGGCCTATGCTGGCTGCTGTTTGGCCTCCTATGCTGGCTGCTGTTTAGCCGCCTATGCCGGCTGCTGAGAGGCCGCCTATGCCGGCTGCTGTACGGCCGCTTATGCCGGCTGCTGGGCGGCCGCTTATGCCGGATGCTGGGCGGCCGCCTATGCCGGCTGCTGGGCGGCCGCCTATGTCGGCTGCTGGGCGGCCCCTTATGTCGGCTGCTGTATGGCCGCCTATGCCGGCTGCTGAGAGGCCGGCTATGTCGGCAGCTTGGTGGCCGCCTATGCCGGCTGCTGTTTGGCTGCCTATGCCGGCTGCTGTATGGCCGCCTATGCCGGCTGCTGAGAGGCCGCCTATGCTGGCTGCTGAGAGGCCGCCTATGCCGGCTGCTGAGTGGCCGCCTATGCCGGCTGCTGAGTGGCCGCCTATGCCGGCTGCTGGGTGGCGGCCTATGTCGGCTCCTGAGCGGCCGCCTATGTCGGCTCCTGAGCGGCCGCCTATGCTGGCTGCTGTTTAGCCGCCTATGCCGGCTGCTGAGCGGCCGCCTATGCCGGCTGCTGTTTAGCCGCCTATGCCGGCTGCTGAGCGGCCGCCTATGCCGGCTGCTGAGTGGCCGCCTATGCCGGCTGCTGTTTGGCCGCCTATGTCGGCTGCTGAGCGGCCGCCTATGCTGGCTGCTGGGCGGCCGCCTATGCCGGCTGGTGGGTGGCTGCCTATGCCGGCTGCTGGGTGGCGGCCTATGCCGGCTGCTGTTTGGCCTCCTATTTCGGCTCCTGAGCGGCCGCCTATGCCGGCTGCTGAGAGGCCGCCTATGCCGGCTGCTGTACGGCCGCTTATGCCGGCTGCTGGGCGGCCCCTTATGTCGGCTGCTGTATGGCCGCCTATGCCGGCTGCTGAGAGGCCGGCTAAGTCGGCAGCTTGGTGGCCGCCTATGCTGGCTGCTGTTTAGCCGCCTATGTCGGCTGCTGAGCGGCCGCCTATGCCGGTTGCTGTTTAGCCGCCTATGTCGGCTGCTGAACGTCCACCTATGCCTGCTGCTGAGTGGCCGCCTATGCCGGCCGCTGAGTGGCCGCCTATGCCGGCTGCTGAGTGGCCGCCTATGCCGACTGCTGAGTGGCCGCCTATGCCGACCGCTGAGTGGCCGCCTATGCCGGCCGCTGTTAGGCCGCCTATGTCAGCTGCTGAACGGCCACCTATGCCTGCTGCTGTATGGCCGCCTATGCCGGCAGCTAGGCGGCCGCCTATGCCGGCTCCTGAGCGGCCGCCTATGTCGGCTCCTGAGCGGCCGCCTATGCTGGCTGCTGTTTAGCCGCCTATGCCGGCTGCTGAGCGGCCGCCTATGCCGGCTGCTGTTTAGCCGCCTATGCCGGCTGCTGAGCGGCCGCCTATGCCGGCTGCTGAGTGGCCGCCTATGCCGGCTGCTGTTTGGCCGCCTATGTCGGCTGCTGAGCGGCCGCCTATGCCGGCGGCTGGGCGGCCGCCTATGCCGGCTGGTGGGTGGCTGCCTATGCCGGCTGCTGGGTGGCGGCCTATGCCGGCTGCTGTTTGGCCTCCTATTTCGGCTCCTGAGCGGCCGCCTATGCCGGCTGCTGAGAGGCCGCCTATGCCGGCTGCTGTACGGCCGGCTATGTCGGCAGCTGGGTGGCCGCCTATGCCGGCTGCTGTTTGGTTGCCTATGTCGGCTGCTGGGCGGCCGACTATGTCGGCTGCTGTTTTGCCGCCTTTGCCTATGTCGGCTGCTGGGCGGCCGACTATGTCGGCTGCTGTTTTGCCGCCTATGCCGGCTGCTGGGCGGCCGCCTATGCCGGCTGCTGGGCGGCCGCCTATGCCGGCTGCTGGGCGGCCGCCTATGCCGGCTGCTGGGCGGCCGCCTATGTCGGCTGCTGGGCGGCCCCTTATGTCGGCTGCTGTATGGCCGCCTCTGCCGGCTGCTGAGAGGCCGGCTATGTCGGCAGCTTGGTGGCCGCCTATGCCGGCTGCTGTTTGGCCGCCTATGCCGGCTGCTGTATGGCCCGCCTATGCCGGCTGCTGAGAGGCCGCCTATGCCGGCTGCTGTTTGGCCGCCTATGCCGGCTGCTGAGTGGCCGCCTATGCCGGCTGCTGGGTGGCGGCCTATGTCGGCTCCTGGGTGGCCGCCTATGCCGGCTGCTGAGTGGGCCGCCTATGCCGGCTGCTGTTTGGCCGCCCATGACGGCTGCTGAGCGGCCGCCTATGCCGGCTGCTGAGCGGCCGCCCTATGCCGGCTGCTGAGAGGCCGCCTATGCCGGCTGCTGGGCGGCCGCCTATGCCGGCTGCTGAGCGGCCGCCTATGCCGGCTGCTGTTTGGCCGGCTATGTCGGCTGCTGGGTGGCCGGCTATGTCGGCAGCTTGGTGGCCGCCTATGCCGGCTGCTGTTTGGCCGCCTATGTCGGCTGCTTAGCGGCCGCCTATGCCGGCTGCCTGTTTTGCCGCCTATGCCGGCTGTTTTGGCCGCCTATGCCGGCTGCTGTTCGGCCGCTTATGCCGGCTGCTGGGCGGCCGCCTATGCCGGCTCCTGAGCGGCCGCCTATGTCGGCTCCTGAGCGGCCGCCTATGCTGGCTGCTGTTTAGCCGCCTATGCCGGCTGCTGAGCGGCCCGCCTATGCCGGCTGCTGTTTAGCCGCCTATGCGGCTGCTGAGCGGCCGCCTATGCCGGCTGCTGAGTGGCCGCCTATGCCGGCTGCTGTTTGGCCGCCTATGTCGGCTGCTGAGCGGCCGCCTATGCTGGCTGCTCGGCGGCCGCCTATGCCGGCTGGTGGGTGGCTGCCTATGCCGGCTGCTGGGTGGCGGCCTATGCCGGCTGCTGTTTGGCCTCCTATTTCGGCTCCTGGGCGGCCGCCTATGCCGGCTGCTGAGAGGCCGCCTATGCCGGCTGCTGTACGGCCGGCTATGTTGGCTGCTGGGTGGCCGGCTATGTCGGCAGCTGGGTGGCCGCCTATGCCGGCTGCTGTTTGGCCGCCTATGTCGGCTGCTGGGCGGCCGACTATGTCGGCTGCTGAGCGCCGCCTATGCCGGCTGCTGTTTGGCCGGCTATGTCGGCTGCTGGGTGGCCGGCTATGTCGGCAGCTTGGTGGCCGCCTATGCCGGCTGCTGTTTGGCCGCCTATGTCGGCTGCTGAGCGGCCGCCTATGCCGGCTGCTGTTTTGCCGCCTATGCCGGCTGTTTTGCCGCCTATGCCGGCTGCTGTTCGGCCGCTTATGCCGCTGCTGGGCGGCCGCCTATGTCTGCTGCTGGACGGCCCCTTATGTCGGCTGCTGTATGGCCGCCTATGCCGGCTGCTGAGAGGCCGGCTATGTCGGCAGCTTGGTGGCCGCCTATGCCGGCTGCTGTTTGGCCGCCTATGCCGGCTGCTGTATGGCCGCCTATGCCGGCTGCTGAGAGGCCGCCTATGCCGGCTGCTGTTTGGCCGCCTATGCCGGCTGCTGAGTGGCCGCCTATGCCGGCTGCTGAGTGGCCGCCTATGCCGGCTGCTGGGTGGCGGCCTATGTCGGCTCCTGGGTGGCCGCCTATGCCGGCTGCTGAGTGGCCGCCTATGCCGGCTGCTGTTTGGCCGCCTATGACGGCTGCTGAGCGGCCGCCTATGCCGGCTGCTGAGCGGCCGCCTATGCCGGCTGCTGAGAGGCCGCCTATGCCGGCTGCTGAGAGGCCGCCTATGCCGGCTGCTGGGCGGCCGCCTATGCCGGCTGCTGGGTGACCGCCTATGCCGGCTGCTGGGTGGCCGCCTATGCCGGCAGCTGGGTGGCCGCCTATGCCGGCTGCTGTTCGGCCGCCTATGCCGGCTGCTGTTTGGCCGCCTATGCCGGCTGCTGAGTGGCCGCCTATGCCGGCTGCAGAGTGGCCGCCTATGCCGGCTACTGGGTGGCGGCCTATGTCGGCTCCTGGGTGGCCGCCTATGCCGGCTGCTGGGTGGCCGCCTATGCCGGCTGCTGTTTGGCCGCCTATGCCGGCTGCTGTTTGGCCGCCTATGACGGCTGCTGAGCGGCCGCCTATGCCGGCTGCTGAGCGGCCGCCTATGCCGGCTGCTGGGCGGCCGCCTATGCCGGCTGCTGGGTGACCGCCTATGCCGGCTGCTGGGTGGCGGCCTATGCCGGCAGCTGGGTGGCCGCCTATGCCGGCTGCTGTTCGGCCGCCTATGGCGGCTGCTGAGCGGCCGCCTATGCTGGCTGCTGTTCGGCCGCCTATGCCGGCTGCTGTTTGGCCGCCTATGTCGGCTGCTGAGTGGCCGCCTATGCCGGCCGCTGTTTGGCCGCCTATGCCGGCTGCTGTTTGGCCGCCTATGCCGGCTTCTGAGAGGCCGCCTATGCCGGCTGCTGTTTGGCCGCCTATGTCGGCTGCTGTTGGCCGCCTATGGCGGCTCCTGAGTGGCCGCCTATGCCGGCTGCTGAGTGGCCGCCTATGCCGGCTGCTGTTTGGCCGCTATGCCGGCTGCTGAGCGGCCGCCTATGTCGGCTGCTGGGCGGCCGCCAATGCCGGCTGCTCGGCGGCCGCCCAGCAGCCGACATAGGCGGCCGCCTATGCGGCTTCTGGGCGGGCGGCCTATGCCGGCTGCTGTTTGGCCGCCTATGCCGGCTGCTGTTTGGCCGCCTATGCCGGCTGCTGTTTGGCCGCCTATGTCGGCTGGCTGAGTGGCCGCCTATGCCGGCTGCTGTTTTGCCGCCTATGCCGGCTGCTGTTTGGCCGCCTATGCCGGCTGCTGTTTGGCCGCCTATGCCGGCTGCTGGGCGGGCCGCCTATGCCGGCTGCTGGGCGGCCGCCTATGTCGGCAGCTTGGTAGCCGCCTATGTCGGCAGCTTGGTGGCCGCCTATGTCGGCAGCTTGGTGGCCGCCTATGCCGGCTGCTGGGTGGCCGCCTATTGCCGGCTGCTGTTTGGCTGCCTATGTCGGCTAATGAGCGGCCGCATATGCCGGCTGCTGTTTGGCTGCCTATGCCGGCTGCTGAGCGGTCGCCTATGCCAGCTGCTAAGTGGCCGCCTTTGCCGGCTGCTGAGTGCCGCCTATGCCGGCCGCTGATTGGCCGCCTATGCCGGCTGCTGAGTGGCCGCCTATGCCGTCCGCTGTTTGGACGGCTATGTCGGCAGCTGGGTGGCCGCCTATGCCGGCTGCTGTTTGGCCGCCTATGTCGGCTAATGAGCGGCCGCATATGCCGGCTGCTGTTTGGCCGCCTATGCCGGCTGCTGAGCGGTCGCCTATGCCGGCTGCTGAGTGGCCGCCTATGCCGGCTGCTGAGTGGCCGCCTATGCCGGCCGCTGAGTGGCCGCCTATGCCGGCCGCTGAGTGGCCGCCTATGCCGGCCGCTGAGTGGCCGCCTATGCCGGCCGCTGTTAGGCCGCCTATGCCGGCCGCTGTTAGGCCGCCTATGTCGGCTGCTGTATGGCCGCCTATGCCGGCAGCTAGGTGGCCGCCTATGCCGGCTCCTGAGCGGCCGCCTATGTCGGCTCCTGAGCGGCCGCCTATGCTGGCTGCTGTTTAGCCGCCTATGCCGGCTGCTGAGCGGCCGCCTATGCCGGCTGCTGTTTATCCGCCTATGCCGGCTGCTGAGCGGCCGCCTATGCCGGCTGCTGAGTGGCCGCCTATGCGGCTGCTGTTTGGCCGGCCTATGTCGGCTGCTGAGCGGCCGCCTATGCCGGCTGCTGGGCGGCCGCCTATGCCGTCTGCTGGGTGGCTGCCTATGCCGGCTGCTGGGTGGCCGGCTATGTCGGCAGCTGGGTGGCCGCCTATGCCGGCTGCTGTTTTGTCGCCTATGTCGGCTGCTGGGCGGCCGACTATGTCGGCTGCTGAGCGGCCGCCTATGCCGGCTGCTGTTTGGCCAACTATGTCGGCTGCTGGGTGGCCGGCTATGTCGGCAGCTTGGTGGCCGCCTATGCCGGCTGCTGTTTGGCGCCTATGCCGGCTGCTGTTCGGCCGCTTATGCCGGCTGCTGGGCGGCCGCCTATGTCAGCTGCTGGGCGGCCCCTTATGTCGGCTGCTGTATGGCCGCCTATGCCGGCTGCTGAGAGGCCGGCTATGTCGGCAGCTTGGTGGCCGCCTATGCCGGCTGCTGTTTGGCCGCCTATGCCAGCTGCTGTATGGCCGCCTATGCCGGCTGCTGAGAGGCCGCCTATGCCGGCTGCTGTTTGGCCGCCTATGCCGGCTGCTGAGTGGCCGCCTATGCCGGCTGCTGAGTGGCCGCCTATGCCGGCTGCTGAGTGGCCGCCTATGCCGGCTGCTGGGTGGCGGCCTATGTCGGCTCCTGAGTGGCCGCCTATGCCGGCTGCTGAGTGGCCGCCTATGCCGGCTGCTGAGTGGCCGCCTATGCCGGCTGCTGTTTGCCCGCCTATGCCGGCTGCTGTTTGGCCGCCTATGACGGCTGCTGGGTGACCGCCTATGCCGGCTACTGGGTGGCGGCCTATGCCGGCAGCTGGGTGGCCGCCTATGCCGGCTGCTGTTCGGCCGCCTATGCCGGCTGCTGAGCGGCCGCCTATGCCGGCTGCTGTTCGGCCGCCTATGCCGGCTGCTGTTCGGCCGCCTATGCCGGCTGCTGAGAGGCCGGCTATGTCGGCAGCTTGGTGGCCGCCTATGCCGGCTGCTGTTTGGCCGCCTATGCCGGCTGCTGTATGGCCGCCTATGCCGGCTGCTGAGAGGCCGCCTATGCCGGCTGCTGTATGGCCGCCTATGCCGGCTGCTGAGAGGCCGCCTATGCCGGCTGCTGAGTGGCCGCCTATGCCGGCTGCAGAGTGGCTGCCTATGCCGGCTACTGGGTGGCGGCCTATGTCGGCTCCTGGGTGGCCGCCTATGCCGGCTGCTGGGTGGCCGCCTATGCCGGCTGCTGTTTGGCCGCCTATGCCGGCTGCTGTTTGGCCGCCTATGACAGCTGCTGAGCGGCCGCCTATGCCGGCTGCTGAGCGGCCGCCTATGCCGGCTGCTGAGAGGCCGCCTATGCCGGCTGCTGGGCGGCCGCCTATGCCGGCTGCTGGGTGACCGCCTATGCCGGCTGCTGGGTGGCGGCCTATGCCGGCAGCTGGGTGGCCGCCTATGCCGGCTGCTGTTCGGCCGCCTATGGCGGCTGCTGAGCGGCCGCCTATGCTGGCTGCTGTTCGGCCGCCTATGCCGGCTGCTGTTTGGCCGCCTATGTCGGCTGCTGAGTGGCCGCCTATGCCGGCTGCTGTTTGGCCGCCTATGTCGGCTGCTGTTTGGCCGCCTATGGCGGCTCCTGAGTGGCCGCCTATGCCGGCTGCTGAGTGGCCGCCTATGCCGGCTGCTGTTTGGCCGCCTATGCCGGCTGCTGGGCGGCCGCCTATGTCGGCTGCTGGGCGGCCGCCAATGCCGGCTGCTCGGCGGCCGCCCAGCAGCCGACATAGGCGGCCGCCTATGCCAGCTTCTGGGCGGCGGCCTATGCCGGCTGCTGTTTGGCCGCCTATGCCGGCTGCTGTTTGGCCGCCTATGCCGGCTGCTGTTTGGCCGCCTATGTCGGCTGCTGAGTGGCCGCCTATGCCGGCTGCTGTTTTGCCGCCTATGCCGGCTGCTGTTTGGCCGCCTATGCCGGCTGCTGTTTGGCCGCCTATGCCGGCTGCTGGGCGGCCGCCTATGCCGGCTGCTGGGCGGCCGCCTATGTCGGCAGCTTGGTGGCCGCCTATGTCGGCAGCTTGGTGGCCGCCTATGTCGGCAGCTTGGTGGCCGCCTATGCCGGCTGCTGGGTGGCCGCCTATGCCGGCTGCTGTTTGGCTGCCTATGTCGGCTAATAAGCGGCCGCATATGCCGGCTGCTGTTTGGCCGCCTATGCCGGCTGCTGAGCGGTCGCCTATGCCAGCTGCTAAGTGGCCGCCTTTGCCGGCTGCTGAGTGGCCGCCTATGCCGGCCGCTGAGTGGCCGCCTATGCCGGCTGCTGAGTGGCCGCCTATGCCGTCCGCTGTTTGGACGGCTATGTCGGCAGCTGGGTGGCCGCCTATGCCGGCTGCTGTTTGGCCGCCTATGTCGGCTAATGAGCGGCCGCATATGCCGGCTGCTGTTTGGCCGCCTATGCCGGCTGCTGAGCGGTCGCCTATGCCGGCTGCTGAGTGGCCGCCTATGCCGGCTGCTGAGTGGCCGCCTATGCCGGCTGCTGAGTGGCCGCCTATGCCGGCAGCTGAGTGGCCGCCTATGCCGGCCGCTGAGTGGCCGCCTATGCCGGCCGCTGAGTGGCCGCCTATGCCGGCCGCTGAGTGGCCGCCTATGTCGGCTGCTGAACGGCCACCTATGCCTGCTGCTGTATGGCCGCCTATGCCGGCAGCTAGGCGGCCGCCTATGCCGGCTCCTGAGCGGCCGCCTATGTCGGCTCCTGAGCGGCCGCCTATGCTGGCTGCTGTTTAGCCGCCTATGCCGGCTGCTGAGCGGCCGCCTATGCCGGCTGCTGAGTGGCCGCCTATGCCGGCTGCTGAGCGGCCGCCTATGCCGGCTGCTGGGCGGCCGCCTATGCCGTCTGCTGGGTGGCCGCCTATGCCGTCTGCTGGGTGGCTGCCTATGCCGGCTGCTGGGTGGCCGGCTATGTCGGCAGCTGGGTGGCCGCCTATGCCGGCTGCTGTTTTGCCGCCTATGTCGGCTGCTGGGCGGCCGACTATGTCGGCTGCTGAGCAGCCGCCTATGCCGGCTGCTGTTTGGCCAACTATGTCGGCTGCTGGGTGGCCGGCTATGTCGGCAGCTTGGTGGCCGCCTATGCCGGCTGCTGTTTGGCCGCCTATGTCGGCTGCTGAGCGGCCGCCTATGCCGGCTGCTTTTTTGGCGCCTATGCCGGCTGCTGTTCGGCCGCTTATGCCGGCTGCTGGGCGGCCGCCTATGCCGGCTGCTGGGCGGCCGCCTATGTCGGCTGCTGGGCGGCCCCTTATGTCGGCTGCTGTATGGCCGCCTATGCCGGCTGCTGAGAGGCCGGCTATGTCGGCAGCTTGGTGGCCGCCTATGCCGGCTGCTGTTTGGCCGCCTATGCCAGCTGCTGTATGGCCGCCTATGCCGGCTGCTGAGAGGCCGCCTATGCCGGCTGCTGTTTGGCCGCCTATGCCGGCTGCTGAGTGGCCGCCTATGCCGGCTGCTGAGTGGCCGCCTATGCCGGCTGCTTGGTGGCGGCCTATGTCGGCTCCTGAGTGGCCGCCTATGCCGGCTGCTGAGTGGCCGCCTATGCCGGCTGCTGGGTGGCCGCCTATGCCGGCTGCTGTTTGCCCGCCTATGCCGGCTGCTGTTTGACCGCCTATGACGGCTGCTGGGTGACCGCCTATGCCGGCTACTGGGTGGCGGCCTATGCCGGCAGCTGGGTGGCCGCCTATGCCGGCTGCTGTTCGGCCGCCTATGCCGGCTGCTGAGCGGCCGCCTATGCCGGCTGCTGTTCGGGCCGCCTATGCCGGCTGCTGTTCGGCCGCCTATGCCGGCTGCTGTTTGGCCGCCTATGTCGGCTGCTGAGTGGTCGCCTATGCCGGCCGCTGTTTGGCCGCCTATGCCGGCTGCTGTTTGGCCGCCTATGCCGGCTTCTGAGAGGCCGCCTATGCCGGCTGCTGTTTGGCCGCCTATGTCGGCTGCTGTTTGGCCGCCTATGGCGGCTCCTGAGTGGCCGCCTATGCCGGCTGCTGAGTGGCCGCCTATGCCGGCTGCTGTTTGGCCGCCTATGCCGGCTGCTGTTTGGCCGCCTATGCCGGCTGCTGTTTGGCCGCCTATGCCGGCTGCTGGGCGGCCGCCTATGTCGGCTGCTGGGCGGCCCCTTATGTCGGCTGCTGAGCGGCCGCCTATGCCGGCTGCTGTTTGGCCGCCTATATCGGCTCCTGAGCGGCCGCCTATGCTGGCTGCTGTTTAGCCGCCTATGTCGGCTGCTGAGCGGCCGCCTATGCTGGTTGCTGTTTAGCCGCCTATGTCGGCTGCTGAACGGCCACCTATGCCTGCTGCTGTATGGCCGCCTATGCCGGCTGCTGTTTGGCCGGCTATGTCGGCAGCTGGGTGGCCGCCTATGCCGGCTGCTGTTTGGCTGCCTATGTCGGCTAATGAGCGGCCGCATATGCCGGCTGCTGTTTGGCCGCCTATGCCGGCTGCTGAGTGGCCGCCTATGCCGACTGCTGAGTGGCCGCCTATGCCGGCCGCTGAGTGGCCGCCTATGCCGGCCGCTGTTAGGCCGCCTATGTCGGCTGCTGAACGGCCACCTATGCCTGCTGCTGTATGGCCGCCTATGCCGGCAGCTAGGCGGCCGCCTATGCGGGCTCCTGAGCGGCCGCCTATGTCGGCTCCTGAGCGGCCGCCTATGCTGGCTGCTGTTTAGCCGCCTATGCCGGCTGCTGAGCGGCCGCCTATGCCGGCTGCTGTTTAGCCGCCTATGCCGGCTGCTGAGCGGCCGCCTATGCCGGCTGCTGAGTGGCCGCCTATGCCGGCTGCTGTTTGGCCGCCTATGTCGGCTGCTGAGCGGCCGCCTATGCTGGCTGCTGGGCGGCCGCCTATGCCGGCTGGTGGGTGGCTGCCTATGCCGGCTGCTGGGTGGCGGCCTATGCCGGCTGCTGTTTGGCCTCCTATTTCGGCTCCTGAGCGGCCGCCTATGCCGGCTGCTGAGAGGCCGCCTATGCCGGCTGCTGTACGGCCGGCTATGTCGGCTGCTGGGCGGCCGACTATGTCGGCTGCTGAGCGGCCGCCTATGCCGGCTGCTGTTTGGCCGGCTATGTCGGCTGCTGGGTGGCCGGCTATGTCGGCTGCTGGGTGGCCGGCTATGTCGGCAGCTTGGTGGCCGCCTATGCCGGCTGCTGTTTGGCCGCCTATGTCGGCTGCTGAGCGGCCCGCCTATGCCGGCTGCTGTTTTGCCGCCTATGCCGGCTGCTGTTCTGCCGCTTATGCCGGCTGCTGGGCAGCCGCCTATGCCAGCTGCTGGGCGGCCCGCCTATGTCGGCTGCTGGGCGGCCCCTTATGTCGGCTGCTGTATGGCCGCCTATGCCGGCTGCTGAGAGGCCGGCTATGTCGGCAGCTTGGTGGCCGCCTATGCCGGCTGCTGTTTGGCCGCCTATGCCGGCTGCTGTATGGCCGCCTATGCCGGCTGCTGAGAGGCCGCCTATGCCGGCTGCTGTTTGGCCGCCTATGCCGGCTGCTGAGCGGCCGCCTATGCCGGCTGCTGAACGGCCGGCTATGTCGACTGCTGGGTGGCCGGCTATGTCGGCAGCTGGGTGGCCGCCTATGCCGGCTGCTGTTCGGCCGCCTATGCCGGCTGCTGTTCGGCCGCTTATGCGGGCTGCTGGGCGGCCGCCTATGCCGGCTGCTGGGTGGCGGCCTATGCCGGCTGCTGTTTGCCCGCCTATGCCGGTTGCTGTTAGGCCGCCTATGCCGGCTGCAGTTTGGCCGCCTATCTCGGCTGCTGAGTGGCCGCCTATGCCGGCTGCTGAGTGGCCGCCTATGCCGGCTGCTGGGTGGCTGCCTATGCCGGCTGCTGGGTGGCGGCCTATGCCGGCTGCTGTTTGGCCGCCTATGCCGGCTGCTGTTTGGCCGCCTATGTCGGCTGCTGAGTGGCCGCCTATGCCGGCTGCTGTTTTGACGCCTATGCCGGCTGCTGTTTTGCCACCTATGCCGCCTGCTGGGCGGCCGCCTATGCCGGCTGCTCTTTGGCCTCCTATGTCGGCTCCTGAGCGGCCGCCTATGCCGGCTGCTGTTTGGCCGCCTATGCCGGCTGCTGAGCGGCCGCCTATGCCGGCTGCTGAGTGGCCGCCTATGCCGGCTGCTGTTTGGCCTCCTATGCCGGCTACTGAGAGGCCGCCTATGCCGGCTGCTGTTTGGCCGCCTATGTCGGCTCCTGAGTGGCCGCCTATGCCGGCTGCTGAGTGTCCGCCTATGCCGGCTGCTGAGTGTCCGCCTATGCCGGCTGCTGTTTGGCCGCCTATGCCGGCTGCTGGGCGGCCGCCTATGCCGGCTGCTGGGTGTCCGCCTATGCCGGCTGCTGAGTGTCCGCCTATGCCGGCTGCTGTTTGGCCGCCTATGCCGGCTGCTGGGCGGCCGCCTATGCCGGCTGCTGGGCGGCCGCCTATGTCGGCAGCTTGGTGGCCGCCTATGGCGGCTGCTGAGTGGCCGCCTATGCCGGCTGCTGAGTGGCCGCCTATGCCGGCAGCTGAGTGGCCGCCTATGCCGGCCGCTGTTAGGCCGCCTTTGTCGGCTGCTGGGCGGCCCCTTATGTCGGCTGCTGGGCGGCCGCCTATGCCGGCTGCTGTTAGGCCGCCTATGCCGACTGCTGTTAGGCCGCCTATGCCGACTGCTGTTAGGCCGCCTATGCCGGCTGCTGTTTTGCCGCCTATGTCGGCTGCTGGGCGGCCGCCTATGTCGGCTGCTTAGCGGCCGCCTATGCCGGCTGCTGGACGGCCGGCTATGTCGGCTGCTGGGTGGCCGCCTATGTCGGCTGCTGAGTGGCCGCCTATGCCGGCTGCTGAGTGGCCGCCTATGCCGGCTGCTGAGTGGCCGCTTATGCCGGCTGCTGAGTGGCCGCCTATGCCGGCTGCTGAGTGGCCGCCTTTGTCGGCTGCTGGGCGGCCCCTTATGTCAGCTGCTGGACGGCCGGCTATGTCGGCTGCTGGGTGGCCGGCTATGTCTGCAGCTTGGTGGCCGCCTATGCCGGCTGCTGGGTGGCGGCCTATGCCGGCTGCTGTTTGCCCGCCTATGCCGGTAGCTGTTAGGCCGCCTATGCCGGCTGCAGTTTGGCCGCCTATCTCGGCTGCTGAGTGGCCGCCTATGCCGGCTGCTGAGTGGCCGCCTATGCCGGCTGCTGGGTGGCTGCCTATGCCGGCTGCTGGGTGGCGGCCTATGCCGGCTGCTGGGTGGCCGCCTATGCCGGCTGCTGTTCGGCCGCCTATGCCGGCTGCTGGGCGGCCGCCTATGCCGGCTGCTGGGCGGCCGCCTATGCCGGCTGCTGGGTGGCCGGCTATGTCTGCAGCTTGGTGGCCGCCTATGCCGGCTGCTGTTCGGCCGCCTATGCCGGCTGCTGGGCGGCCGCCTATGCCGGCTGCTGGGCGGCCGCCTATGTCGGCAGCTTGGTGGCCGCTTATGTCGGCTGCTGGGTGGCCGCCTATGTCGGCTGCTGAGTGGCCGCCTATGCCGGCTGCTGAGTGGCCGCCTATGCCGGCTGCTGTTAGGCCGCCTATGTCGGCTGCTGGGCGGCCCTTATGTCGGCTGCTGGGCGGCCGCCTATGCCGGCTGTTGGCGGCCAGCTATGTCGGCTGCTGGTGGCCGGCTATGTCGGCAGCTGGGTGGCCGCCTATGCCGGCTGCTGTTTGGCCGCCTATGTCGGCTGCTGGGCGGCCGACTATGTCGGCTGCTGAGCGGCCGCCTATGCCGGCTGCTTTTTGGCCGGCTATGTCGGCTGCTGGGCGGCCGCCTATGTCGGCTGCTGGGCGGCCCCTTATGTCGGCTGCTGAGCGGCCGCCTATGCCGGCTGCTGAGCGGCCGCCTATGCCGGCTGCTGAGAGGCCGCCTATGCCGGCTGCTGTTTGGCCGCCTATGTCACCTCCTGAGTGGCCGCCTATGCCGGCTGCTGTTTGGCCGCCTATGCCGGCTGCTGGGCGGCCGCCTATGCCGGCTGCTGGGCGGCCGCCTATGTCGGCAGCTGGGCGGCCGCCTATGTCGGCTGCTGGGCGGCCCCTTATGTCTGCTGCTGGGTGGCCGGCTATGTCGGCTGCTGGGCGGCCCCTTATGGCGGCTGCTGAGCGGCCGCCTATGCCGGCTGCTGAGAGGCCGCCTATGCCGGCTGCTGTTTGGCCGCCTATGTCGGCTCCTGAGTGGCCGCCTATGCCGACTGCTGTTTGGCCGCCTATGTCGGCAGCTTGGTGGCCGCCTATGTCGGCTGCTGAGTGGCCGCCTATGCCGGCTGCTGAGTGGCCGCTTATGCCGGCTGCTGAGTGGCCGCCTATGCCGGCTGCTGTTAGGCCGCCTTTGTCGGCTGCTGGGCGGCCCCTTATGTCAGCTGCTGGGCGGCCGCCTATGCCGGCTGCTGGACGGCCGGCTATGTCGGCTGCTGGGCGGCCGGCTATGTCGGCAGCTGGGTGGCCTCCTATGCCGGCTGCTGTTAAGCCGCCTATGTCGGCTGCTGAGTGGCCGCCTATGCCGGCTGCTGTTTGGCCTCTTATGTCGGCTCCTGAGCGGCCGCCTATGCCGGCTGCTGAGTGGCCGCCTATGCCGGCTGCTGAGTGGCCGCCTATGTCGGCTGCTGGGCGGCCGTCTATGCCGGCTGCTGGACGGCCGGCTATGTCGGCTGCTTGGTGGCCGGCTATGTCGGCTGCTGGGTGGCCGGCTATGTCGGCAGCTGGGTGGCCGCCTATGCCGGCTGCTGTTTGGCCGCCTATGTCGACTGCTGGGCGGCCGACTATGTCGGCTGCTGAGCGGCCGCCTATGCCGGCTGCTGTACGGCCGGCTATGTCGGCTGCTGGGTGGCCGGCTATGTCGGCAGCTGGGTGGCCGCCTATGCCGGATGCTGTTTGGCCGCCTATGACGGCTGCTGGGCGGCCGCCTATGTCGGCTGCTGAGCGGCCGCCTATGCCGACTGCTGGACGGCCGGCTATGTCGGCTGCTGGGTGGCCGCCTATGCCGGCTGCTGAGAGGCCGCCTATGCCGGCTGCTGTACGGCCGGCTATGTCGGCTGCTGTTAGGCCGCCTATGTCGGCTGCTGGGCGGCCCTTATGTCGGCTGCTGGGCGGCCGCCTATGCCGGCTGCTGGCGGCCAGCTATGTCGGCTGCTGGTGGCCGGCTATGTCTGCAGCTTGGTGGCCGCTTATGCCGGCTGCTGTTCGGCCGCCTATGCCGGCTGCTGGGCGGCCGCCTATGCCGGCTGCTGGGCGGCCGCCTATGTCGGCTGCTGAGTGGCCGCCTATGCCGGCTGCTGTTAGGCCGCCTATGTCGGCTGCTGGGCGGCCCTTATGTCGGCTGCTGGGCGGCCGCCTATGCCGGCTGCTGGCGGCCCCTTATGTCGGCCGCTGAGCGGCCGCCTATGCCGCCTGCTGAGAGGCCGCCTATGCCGGCTGCTGTTTGGCCGCCTATGGCGGCTCCTGAGTGGCCGCCTATGCCGGCTGCTGTTGGGCCGCCTATGCCGGCTGCTGTTCGGCCGCCTATGCCGGCTGCTGGGCGGCCGCCTATGCCGGCTGCTGGGCGGCCGCCTATGTCAGCTGCTGAGTGGCCGCCTATGCCGGCTGCTGAGTGGCCGCCTATGCCGGCTGCTGGGCGGCCCTTATGTCGGCTGCTGAGCGGCCGCCTATGCCGCCTGCTGAGAGGCCGCCTATGCCGCCTGCTGAGAGGCCGCCTATGCCGGCTGCTGTTTAGCCGCCTATGGCGGCTCCTGAGTGGCCCGCCTATGCTGGCTGCTGTTTGGCCGCCTATGCCGGCTGCTGGGCGGCCGCCTATGTTAGCAGCTTGGTGGCCGCCTATGTCGGCTGCTGAGTGGCCGCCTATGCCGGCTGCTGAGTGGCCGCTTATGCCGGCTGCTGAGTGGCCGCCTATGCCGACTGCTGTTAGGCCGCCTTTGTCGGCTGCTGGGCGGCCCCTTATGTCGGCTGCTGTTCGGCCGCCTATGTCGGCTCCTGAGCGGCCGCCTATGCCGGCTGCTGAGCGGCCGCCTATGCCGGCTGCTGGGCGGCCGCCTATGCCGGCTGATGGGCGGCCGCCTATGCCGGCTGCTGGGTGACCGCCTATGCCGGCTGCTGTTTGGCCGCCTATGCCGGCTGCTGTTTGGCCGCCTATGCCGGCTGCTGAGTGGCCGCCTATGCCGGCTGCTGTTAGGCCGCCTATGCCGGCTGCTGGGCGGCCGCCTATGTCGGCTGCTGGGCGGCCCCTTATGTCGGCTCCTGAGCGGCCGCCTATGCCGGCTGCTGTTTGTCCGCCTATGCCGGCTGCTTTTTGGCCGCCTATGCCGGCTGCTGTTAGGCCGCCTATGCCGGCTGATGGGCGGCCGCCTATGCCGGCTGCTGGGTGACCGCCTATGCCGGCTGCTGTTTGGCCGCCTATGCCGGCTGCTGTTTGGCCGCCTATGCCGGCTGCTGAGTGGCCGCCTATGCCGGCTGCTGTTAGGCCGCCTATGCCGGCTGCTGGGCGGCCGCCTATGTCGGCTGCTGGGCGGCCCCTTATGTCGGCTCCTGAGCGGCCGCCTATGCCGGCTGCTGTTTGTCCGCCTATGCCGGCTGCTTTTTGGCCGCCTATGCCGGCTGCTGGGCGGCCGCCTATGCCAGCTGCTGAGTGGCCGCCTATGCCGGCTGCTGGGTGACCGCCTATGCCGGCTGCTGTTTGGCCGCCTATGCCGGCTGCTGTTTGGCCGCCTATGCCGGCTGCTGAGTGGCCGCCTATGCCGGCTGCTGTTAGGCCGCCTATGCCGGCTGCTGGGCGGCCGCCTATGTCGGCTGCTGGGCGGCCCCTTATGTCGGCTCCTGAGCGGCCGCCTATGCCGGCTGCTGTTTGTCCGCCTATGCCGGCTGCTTTTTGGCCGCCTATGCCGGCTGCTGTTAGGCCGCCTATGCCGGCTGATGGGCGGCCGCCTATGCCGGCTGCTGGGTGACCGCCTATGCCGGCTGCTGTTTGGCCGCCTATGCCGGCTGCTGTTTGGCCGCCTATGCCGGCTGCTGAGTGGCCGCCTATGCCGGCTGCTGTTAGGCCGCCTATGCCGGCTGCTGGGCGGCCGCCTATGTCGGCTGCTGGGCGGCCCCTTATGTCGGCTCCTGAGCGGCCGCCTATGCCGGCTGCTGTTTGTCCGCCTATGCCGGCTGCTTTTTGGCCGCCTATGCCGGCTGCTGGGCGGCCGCCTATGCCAGCTGCTGAGTGGCCGCCTATGCCGGCTGCTGTTTTGCCGCCTATGCCGGCTGCTGGGCGGCCGCCTATGTCGGCTGCTGGGCGGCCCCTTATGTCGGCTGCTGGGCGGCCGCCTATGCCGGCTGCTGGCGGCCGGCTATGTCGGCTGCTGGCGGCCGGCTATGTCGACTGCTGGGTGGCCGGCTATGTCGGCAGCTGGGTGGCCGCCTATGCCGGCTGCTGTTCGGCCGCTTATGTCGGCTGCTGAGCGGCCGCCTATGCCGGCTGCTGGGCGGCCTCCTCTGTCGGCTGCTGGACGGCCGGCTATGTCGGCTGCTGGGTGGCCGGCTATGCCGGCTGCTGTTCGGCCGCCTATGCCGGCTGCTGTTCGGCCGCCTATGCCGGCTGCTGGGCGGCCGCCTATGCCGGCTGCTGAGTGGCCGCCTATGCCGGCTGCTGAGTGGCCGCCTATGCCGGCTGCTGAGTGGCCGCCTATGCCGGCTGCTGTTAGGCCGCCTATGCCGGCTGCTGGGCGGCCGCCTATGTCGGCTGCTGGGCGGCCCCTTATGTCGGCTCCTGAGCGGCCGCCTATGCCGGCTGCTGTTTGTCCGCCTATGCCGGCTGCTTTTTGGCCGCCTATGCCGGCTGCTTTTTGGCCGCCTATGCCGGCTGCTGGGCGGCCGCCTATGCCAGCTGCTGAGTGGCCGCCTATGCCGGCTGCTGTTTTGCCGCCTATGCCGGCTGCTGGGCGGCCGCCTATGTCGGCTGCTGGGCGGCCGCCTATGCCGGCTGCTGGGTGGCGGCCTATGTCGGCTGCTGTTTAGCCGCCTATGCCGGCTGCTGTTTGGCCGCCTATGTCGGCTGCTGAGTGGCCGCCTATGCCGCCTGCTGAGTGGCCGCCTATGCCGACTGCTGTTTGGCCGCCTATGTCGGCAGCTTGGTGGCCGCCTATGTCGGCTGCTGAGTGGCCGCCTATGCCGGCTGCTAAGTGGCCGCCTATGCCGGCTGCTGAGTGGCCGCTTATGCCGGCTGCTGAGTGGCCGGCTGCTGTTAGGCCGCCTATGCCGGCTGCTGAGAGGCCGCCTATGCCGGCTGCTGTTTGGCCGCCTATGTCGGCTCCTGAGAGAGAGGGGAGCCAGCACGATCTGAAATTGGCATGCATCATATAAAAAGTGAAAATTCACAGATTTATTCCAACTGTACTACAATAAAAAAAAATGAGATTTTTAGCAAATAATTGATCAATTTTTTGAGCCACCCCTGCCAACGTCACGGCAAATCTCAATAGGGGGGTCCTACTCTACATTCTGTATTTCATGTGCCATGCGGCCTCCTAGATAAAGTTAAAAGCAGAACCATAATAGAGCACACATACCTGTAACCTGTATATAACCGCTTCTATGTTGCAAAAAAGGCACTTGTGGATAGAGACCAGCCCAGGTCCCAGCATGTGGAGCAAGCTCTGCACCATACCAGGACTATATCAGAACTGATCCTCCCAGTGCCAAACAGCAACCATTGATAAAGGCGGACCAGATCCAAGATGGTGCTTAATTAGCATTGCCTGTGGAAAGGGGTGAGGTAACTGAATCTGAACAGCTACCAACAGGAGGAATACATAGCAAACCAAAATCAGGCGTGCATGGCATGGTGGTGACCGGCCACCAGAATTTGTAGCATAACTACGACCAAACAGAGAGAGAGGGGAGCCAGCACGATCTGAAATTGGCATGCATCATATAAAAAGTGAAAATTCACAGATTTATTCCAACTGTACTACAATAAAAAAAATGAGATTTTTAGCAAATAATTGATCAATTTTTTGAGCCACCCCTGCCAACGTCACGGCAAATCTCAATAGGGGGGTCCTACTCTACATTCTGTATTTCATGTGCCATGCGGCCTCCTAGATAAAGTTAAAAGCAGAACCATAATAGAGCACACATACCTGTAACCTGTATATAACCGCTTCTATGTTGCAAAAAAGGCACTTGTGGATAGAGACCAGCCCAGGTCCCAGCATGTGGAGCAAGCTCTGCACCATACCAGGACTATATCAGAACTGATCCTCCCAGTGCCAAACAGCAACCATTGATAAAGGCGGACCAGATCCAAGATGGTGCTTAATTAGCATTGCCTGTGGAAAGGGGTGAGGTAACTGAATCTGAACAGCTACCAACAGGAGGAATACATAGCAAACCAAAATCAGGCGTGCATGGCATGGTGGTGACCGGCCACCAGAATTTGTAGCATAACTACGACCAAACAGAGAGAGAGGGGAGCCAGCACGATCTGAAATTGGCATGCATCATATAAAAAGTGAAAATTCACAGATTTATTCCAACTGTACTACAATAAAAAAAATGAGATTTTTAGCAAATAATTGATCAATTTTTTGAGCCACCCCTGCCAACGTCACGGCAAATCTCAATAGGGGGGTCCTACTCTACATTCTGTATTTCATGTGCCATGCGGCCTCCTAGATAAAGTTAAAAGCAGAACCATAATAGAGCACACATACCTGTAACCTGTATATAACCGCTTCTATGTTGCAAAAAAGGCACTTGTGGATAGAGACCAGCCCAGGTCCCAGCATGTGGAGCAAGCTCTGCACCATACCAGGACTATATCAGAACTGATCCTCCCAGTGCCAAACAGCAACCATTGATAAAGGCGGACCAGATCCAAGATGGTGCTTAATTAGCATTGCCTGTGGAAAGGGGTGAGGTAACTGAATCTGAACAGCTACCAACAGGAGGAATACATAGCAAACCAAAATCAGGCGTGCATGGCATGGTGGTGACCGGCCACCAGAATTTGTAGCATAACTACGACCAAACAGAGAGAGAGGGGAGCCAGCACGATCTGAAATTGGCATGCATCATATAAAAAGTGAAAATTCACAGATTTATTCCAACTGTACTACAATAAAAAAAATGAGATTTTTAGCAAATAATTGATCAATTTTTTGAGCCACCCCTGCCAACGTCACGGCAAATCTCAATAGGGGGGTCCTACTCTACATTCTGTATTTCATGTGCCATGCGGCCTCCTAGATAAAGTTAAAAGCAGAACCATAATAGAGCACACATACCTGTAACCTGTATATAACCGCTTCTATGTTGCAAAAAAGGCACTTGTGGATAGAGACCAGCCCAGGTCCCAGCATGTGGAGCAAGCTCTGCACCATACCAGGACTATATCAGAACTGATCCTCCCAGTGCCAAACAGCAACCATTGATAAAGGCGGACCAGATCCAAGATGGTGCTTAATTAGCATTGCCTGTGGAAAGGGGTGAGGTAACTGAATCTGAACAGCTACCAACAGGAGGAATACATAGCAAACCAAAATCAGGCGTGCATGGCATGGTGGTGACCGGCCACCAGAATTTGTAGCATAACTACGACCAAACAGAGAGAGAGGGGAGCCAGCACGATCTAAAATTGGCATGCATCATATAAAAAGTGAAAATTCACAGATTTATTCCAACTGTACTACAATAAAAAAAATGAGATTTTTAGCAAATAATTGATCAATTTTTTGAGCCACCCCTGCCAACGTCACGGCAAATCTCAATAGGGGGGTCCTACTCTACATTCTGTATTTCATGTGCCATGCGGCCTCCTAGATAAAGTTAAAAGCAGAACCATAATAGAGCACACATTCCTGTAACCTGTATATAACCGCTTCTATGTTGCAAAAAAGGCACTTGTGGATAGAGACCAGCCCAGGTCCCAGCATGTGGAGCAAGCTCTGCACCATACCAGGACTATATCAGAACTGATCCTCCCAGTGCCAAACAGCAACCATTGATAAAGGCGGACCAGATCCAAGATGGTGCTTAATTAGCATTGCCTGTGGAAAGGGGTGAGGTAACTGAATCTGAACAGCTACCAACAGGAGGAATACATAGCAAACCAAAATCAGGCGTGCATGGCATGGTGGTGACCGGCCACCAGAATTTGTAGCATAACTACGACCAAACAGAGAGAGAGGGGAGCCAGCACGATCTGAAATTGGCATGCATCATATAAAAAGTGAAAATTCACAGATTTATTCCAACTGTACTACAATAAAAAAAAAAATGTGGCCGCCTATGCCGACTGCTGTTTGGCCGCCTATGTCGGCAGCTTGGTGGCCTCCTATGTCGGCTGCTGAGTGGCCGCCTATGCCGGCTGCTGAGTGGCCGCTTATGCCGGCTGCTGAGTGGCCGCCTATGCCGGCTGCTGTTAGGCCGCCTTTGTCGGCTGCTGGGCGGCCCCTTATGTCAGCTGCTGGGCGGCCGCCTATGCCGGCTGCTGGACGGCCGGCTATGTCGGCTGCTGGGTGGCCGGCTATGTCGGCAGCTGGGTGGCCGCCAATGCCGGCTGCTGTTAAGCCGCCTATGTCGGCTGCTGAGTGGCCGCCTATGCCGGCTGCTGTTTGGCCTCTTATGTCGGCTCCTGAGCGGCCGCCTATGCCGGCTGCTGAGTGGCCGCCTATGCCGGCTGCTGAGTGGCCGCCTATGTCGGCTGCTGGGCGGCCGTCTATGCCGGCTGCTGGACGGCCGGCTATGTCGGCTGCTTGGTGGCCGGCTATGTCGGCTGCTGGGTGGCCGGCTATGTCGGCAGCTGGGTGGCCGCCTATGCCGGCTGCTGTTTGGCCGCCTATGTCGGCTGCTGGGCGGCCGACTATGTCGGCTGCTGAGCGGCCGCCTATGCCGGCTGCTGTACGGCCGGCTATGTCGGCTGCTGGGTGGCCGGCTATGTCGGCAGCTGGGTGGCCGCCTATGCCGGCTGCTGTTTGGCCGCCTATGACGGCTGCTGGGCGGCCGCCTATGTCGGCTGCTGAGCGGCCGCCTATGCCGACTGCTGGACGGACGGCTATGCCGGCTGCTGAGAGGCCGCCTATGCCGGCTGCTGTACGGCCGGCTATGTCGGCTGCTGGGTGGCCGGCTATGTCGGCAGCTGGGTGGCCGCCTATGCCGGCTGCTGTTGGGCCGCCTATGTCGGCTGCTGGGCGGCCGCCTATGTCGGCTGCTGAGCGGCCGCCTATGCCGGCTGCTGGACGGCCGGCTATGTCGGCTGCTGGGTGGCCGGCTATGTCTGCAGCTTGGTGGCCGCCTATGCCGGCTGCTGTTCGGCCGCCTATGCCGGCTGCTGGGCGGCCGCCTATGCCGGCTGCTGAGTGGCCGCCTATGCCGGCTGCTGTTAGGCCGCCTATGCCGGCTGCTGGGCGGCCGCCTATGTCGGCTGCTGGGCGGCCCCTTATGTCGGCTCCTGAGCGGCCGCCTATGCCGGCTGCTGTTTGTCCGCCTATGCCGGCTGCTTTTTGGCCGCCTATGCCGGCTGCTGGGCGGCCGCCTATGCCAGCTGCTGAGTGGCCGCCTATGCCGGCTGCTGTTTTGCCGCCTATGTCGGCTGCTGGGCAGCCCCTTATGTCGGCTGCTGGGCAGCCCCTTATGTCGGCTGCTGGGCGGCCGCCTATGCCGGCTGCTGGCGGCCGGCTATGTCGGCTGCTGGCGGCCGGCTATGTCGACTGCTGGGTGGCCGGCTATGTCGGCAGCTGGGTGGCCGCCTATGCCGGCTGCTGTTCGGCCGCTTATGTCGGCTGCTGAGCGGCCGCCTATGCCGGCTGCTGGGCGGCCGCCTATGTCGGCTGCTGGGCGGCCGCCTATGCCGGCTGCTGGACGGCCGGCTATGCCGGCTGCTGGACGGCCGGCTATGTCGGGTGCCGAGAGGCCGCCTCTGTCGGCTTCTGGACGGCCGGCTATGTCGGCTTCTGGGTGGCCGGCTATGTCTGCAGCTTGGTGGCCGCCTATGCCGGCTGCTGTTCGGCCGCCTATGCCGGCTGCTGTTCGGCCGCCTATGCCGGCTGCTGGGCGGCCGCCTATGCCGGCTGCTGAGTGGCCGCCTATGCCGGCTGCTGTTAGGCCGCCTATGCCGGCTGCTGGGCGGCCGCCTATGTCGGCTGCTGGGCGGCCCCTTATGTCGGCTCCTGAGCGGCCGCCTATGCCGGCTGCTGTTTGTCCGCCTATGCCGGCTGCTTTTTGGCCGCCTATGCCGGCTGCTGGGCGGCCGCCTATGCCAGCTGCTGAGTGGCCGCCTATGCCGGCTGCTGTTTTGCCGCCTATGCCGGCTGCTGGGCGGCCGCCTATGTCGGCTGCTGGGCGGCCGCCTATGCCGGCTGCTGGGTGGCTGCCTATGTCGGCTGCTGTTTAGCCGCCTATGCCGGCTGCTGTTTGGCCGCCTATGTCGGCTGCTGAGTGGCCGCCTATGCCGGCTGCTGAGTGGCCGCCTATGCCGACTGCTGTTTGGCCGCCTATGTCGGCAGCTTGGTGGCCGCCTATGTCGGCTGCTGAGTGGCCGCCTATGCCGGCTGCTGAGTGGCCGCTTATGCCGGCTGCTGTTAGGCCGCCTATGCCGGCTGCTGAGAGGCCGCCTATGCCGGCTGCTGTTTGGCCGCCTATGTCGGCTCCTGAGTGGCCGCCTATGCCGACTGCTGTTTGGCCGCCTATGTCGGCAGCTTGGTGGCCGCCTATGTCGGCTGCTGAGTGGCCGCCTATGCCGGCTGCTGAGTGGCCGCTTATGCCGGCTGCTGAGTGGCCGCCTATGCCGGCTGCTGTTAGGCCGCCTTTGTCGGCTGCTGGGCGGCCCCTTATGTCAGCTGCTGGGCGGCCGCCTATGCCGGCTGCTGGACGGCCGGCTATGTCGGCTGCTGGGTGGCCGGCTATGTCGGCAGCTGGGTGGCCGCCAATGCCGGCTGCTGTTAAGCCGCCTATGTCGGCTGCTGAGTGGCCGCCTATGCCGGCTGCTGTTTGGCCTCTTATGTCGGCTCCTGAGCGGCCGCCTATGCCGGCTGCTGAGTGGCCGCCTATGTCGGCTGCTGGGCGGCCGTCTATGCCGGCTGCTGGACGGCCGGCTATGTCGGCTGCTTGGTGGCCGGCTATGTCGGCTGCTGGGTGGCCGGCTATGTCGGCAGCTGGGTGGCCGCCTATGCCGGCTGCTGTTTGGCCGCCTATGTCGGCTGCTGGGCGGCCGACTATGTCGGCTGCTGAGCGGCCGCCTATGCCGGCTGCTGTACGGCCGGCTATGTCGGCTGCTGGGTGGCCGGCTATGTTGGCAGCTGGGTGGCCGCCTATGCCGGCTGCTGTTTGGCCGCCTATGACGGCTGCTGGGCGGCCGCCTATGTCGGCTGCTGAGCGGCCGCCTATGCCGACTGCTGGACGGCCGGCTATGTCGGCTGCTGGGTGGCCGCCTATGCCGGCTGCTGAGAGGCCGCCTATGCCGGCTGCTGTACGGCCGGCTATGTCGGCTGCTGGGTGGTCGGCTATGTCGGCAGCTGGGTGGCCGCCTATGCCGGCTGCTGTTTGGCCGCCTATGTCGGCTGCTGGGCGGCCGCCTATGTCGGCTGCTGAGCGGCCGCCTATGCCGGCTGCTGGACGGCCGGCTATGTCGGCTGCTGGGTGGCCGGCTATGTCTGCAGCTTGGTGGCCGCCTATGCCGGCTGCTGTTCGGCCGCCTATGCCGGCTGCTGGGCGGCCGCCTATGCCGGCTGCTGAGTGGCCGCCTATGCCGGCTGCTGTTAGGCCGCCTATGCCGGCTGCTGTTAGGCCGCCTTTGTCGGCTGCTGGGCGGCCCCTTATGTCAGCTGCTGGGCGGCCGCCTATGCCGGCTGCTGGACGGCCGGCTATGTCGGCTGCTGGGCGGCCGGCTATGTCGGCAGCTGGGTGGCCTCCTATGCCGGCTGCTGTTAAGCCGCCTATGTCGGCTGCTGAGTGGCCGCCTATGCCGGCTGCTGTTTGGCCTCTTATGTCGGCTCCTGAGCGGCCGCCTATGCCGGCTGCTGAGTGGCCGCCTATGCCGGCTGCTGAGTGGCCGCCTATGTCGGCTGCTGGGCGGCCGTCTATGCCGGCTGCTGGATGGCCGGCTATGTCGGCTGCTTGGTGGCCGGCTATGTCGGCTGCTGGGTGGCCGGCTATGTCGGCAGCTGGGTGGCCGCCTATGCCGGCTGCTGTTTGGCCGCCTATGTCGGCTGCTGGGCGGCCGACTATGTCGGCTGCTGAGCGGCCGCCTATGCCGGCTGCTGTACGGCCGGCTATGTCGGCTGCTGGGTGGCCGGCTATGTCGGCAGCTGGGTGGCCGCCTATGCCGGCTGCTGTTTGGCCGCCTATGACGGCTGCTGGGCGGCCGCCTATGTCGGCTGCTGAGCGGCCGCCTATGCCGACTGCTGGACGGCCGGCTATGTCGGCTGCTGGGTGGCCGCCTATGCCGGCTGCTGAGAGGCCGCCTATGCCGGCTGCTGTACGGCCGGCTATGTCGGCTGCTGTTAGGCCGCCTATGTCGGCTGCTGGGCGGCCCTTATGTCGGCTGCTGGGCGGCCGCCTATGCCGGCTGCTGGCGGCCAGCTATGTCGGCTGCTGGTGGCCGGCTATGTCTGCAGCTTGGTGGCCGCCTATGCCGGCTGCTGTTCGGCCGCCTATGCCGGCTGCTGGGCGGCCGCCTATGCCGGCTGCTGGGCGGCCGCCTATGTCGGCTGCTGAGTGGCCGCCTATGCCGGCTGCTGTTAGGCCGCCTATGTCGGCTGCTGGGCGGCCCTTATGTCGGCTGCTGGGCGGCCGCCTATGCCGGCTGCTGGCGGCCCCTTATGTCGGCCGCTGAGCGGCCGCCTATGCCGCCTGCTAAGAGGCCGCCTATGCCGGCTGCTGTTTGGCCGCCTATGGCGGCTCCTGAGTGGCCGCCTATGCTGGCTGCTGTTTGGCCGCCTATGCCGGCTGCTGGGCGGCCGCCTATGCCGGCTGATGGGCGGCCGCCTATGCCGGCTGCTGAGTGACCGCCTATGCCGGCTGCTGTTGGGCCGCCTATGCCGGCTGCTGTTCGGCCGCCTATGCCGGCTGCTGGGCGGCCGCCTATGCCGGCTGCTGGGCGGCCGCCTATGTCGGCTGCTGAGTGGCCGCCTATGCCGGCTGCTGAGTGGCCGCCTATGCCGGCTGCTGGGCGGCCCTTATGTCGGCTGCTGAGCGGCCGCCTATGCCGCCTGCTGAGAGGCCGCCTATGCCGGCTGCTGTTTAGCCGCCTATGGCGGCTCCTGAGTGGCCGCCTATGCTGGCTGCTGTTTGGCCGCCTATGCCGGCTGCTGGGCGGCCGCCTATGTTAGCAGCTTGGTGGCCGCCTATGTCGGCTGCTGAGTGGCCGCCTATGCCGGCTGCTGAGTGGCCGCTTATGCCGGCTGCTGAGTGGCCGCCTATGCCGACTGCTGTTAGGCCGCCTTTGTCGGCTGCTGGGCGGCCCCTTATGTCGGCTGCTGTTCGGCCGCCTATGTCGGCTCCTGAGCGGCCGCCTATGCCGGCTGCTGAGCGGCCGCCTATGCCGGCTGCTGGGCGGCCGCCTATGCCGGCTGATGGGCGGCCGCCTATGCCGGCTGCTGGGCGGCCGCCTATGCCGGCTGCTGGGTGTCCGCCTATGCCGGCTGCTGTTTGGCCGCCTATGCCGGCTGCTGTTTTGCCGCCTATGCCAGCTGCTGGGCGGCCGCCTATGCCGGCTGCTGGGCGGCCGCCTATGTCGGCTGCTGGGCGGCCCCTTATGTCGGCTCCTGAGCGGCCGCCTATGCCGGCTGCTGTTTGTCCGCCTATGCCGGCTGCTTTTTGGCCGCCTATGCCGGCTGCTGGGCGGCCGCCTATGCCAGCTGCTGAGTGGCCGCCTATGCCGGCTGCTGTTTTGCCGCCTATGCCGGCTGCTGGGCGGCCGCCTATGTCGGCTGCTGGGCGGCCCCTTATGTCGGCTGCTGGGCGGCCGCCTATGTCGACTGCTGGGTGGCCGGCTATGTCGGCAGCTGGGTGGCCGCCTATGCCGGCTGCTGTTCGGCCGCTTATGTCGGCTGCTGGGCGGCCGCCTATGCCGGCTGCTGGACGGCCGGCTATGTCGGCTGCTGGGTGGCCGCCTGTGCCGGGTGCTGAGAGGCCGCCTCTGTCGGCTGCTGGACGGCCGGCTATGTCGGCTGCTGGACGGCCGGCTATGTCGGCTGCTGGGTGGCCGGCTATGTCTGCAGCTTGGTGGCCGCCTATGCCGGCTGCTGTTCGGCCGCCTATGCCGGCTGCTGTTCGGCCGCCTATGCCGGCTGCTGGGCGGCCGCCTATGCCGGCTGCTGAGTGGCCGCCTATGCCGGCTGCTGTTAGGCCGCCTATGCCGGCTGCTGGGCGGCCGCCTATGTCGGCTGCTGGGCGGCCCCTTATGTCGGCTCCTGAGCGGCCGCCTATGCCGGCTGCTGTTTGTCCGCCTATGCCGGCTGCTTTTTGGCCGCCTATGCCGGCTGCTGGGCGGCCGCCTATGCCAGCTGCTGAGTGGCCGCCTATGCCGGCTGCTGTTTTGCCGCCTATGCCGGCTGCTGGGCGGCCGCCTATGTCGGCTGCTGGGCGGCCGCCTATGCCGGCTGCTGGGTGGCGGCCTATGTCGGCTGCTGTTTAGCCGCCTATGCCGGCTGCTGTTTGGCCGCCTATGTCGGCTGCTGAGTGGCCGCCTATGCCGGCTGCTGAGTGGCCGCCTATGCCGACTGCTGTTTGGCCGCCTATGTCGGCAGCTTGGTGGCCGCCTATGTCGGCTGCTGAGTGGCCGCCTATGCCGGCTGCTGAGTGGCCGCTTATGCCGGCTGCTGAGTGGCCGCCTATGCCGGCTGCTGTTAGGCCGCCTATGCCGGCTGCTGAGAGGCCGCCTATGCCAGCTGCTGTTTGGCCGCCTATGTCGGCTCCTGAGTGGCCGCCTATGCCGACTGCTGTTTGGCCGCCTATGTCGGCAGCTTGGTGGCCTCCTATGTCGGCTGCTGAGTGGCCGCCTATGCCGGCTGCTGAGTGGCCGCTTATGCCGGCTGCTGAGTGGCCGCCTATGCCGGCTGCTGTTAGGCCGCCTTTGTCGGCTGCTGGGCGGCCCCTTATGTCGGCTGCTGGACGGCCGGCTATGTCGGCTGCTGGGTGGCCGGCTATGTCGGCAGCTGGGTGGCCGCCAATGCCGGCTGCTGTTAAGCCGCCTATGTCGGCTGCTGAGTGGCCGCCTATGCCGGCTGCTGTTTGGCCTCTTATGTCGGCTCCTGAGCGGCCGCCTATGCCGGCTGCTGAGTGGCCGCCTATGCCGGCTGCTGAGTGGCCGCCTATGTCGGCTGCTGGGCGGCCGTCTATGCCGGCTGCTGGACGGCCGGCTATGTCGGCTGCTTGGTGGCCGGCTATGTCGGCTGCTGGGTGGCCGGCTATGTCGGCAGCTGGGTGGCCGCCTATGCCGGCTGCTGTTTGGCCGCCTATGTCGGCTGCTGGGCGGCCGACTATGTCGGCTGCTGAGCGGCCGCCTATGCCGGCTGCTGTACGGCCGGCTATGTCGGCTGCTGGGTGGCCGGCTATGTCGGCTGCTGGGTGGCCGGCTATGTCGGCAGCTGGGTGGCCGCCTATGCCGGCTGCTGTTTGGCCGCCTATGACGGCTGCTGGGCGGCCGCCTATGTCGGCTGCTGAGCGGCCGCCTATGCCGACTGCTGGACGGACGGCTATGCCGGCTGCTGAGAGGCCGCCTATGCCGGCTGCTGTACGGCCGGCTATGTCGGCTGCTGGGTGGCCGGCTATGTCGGCAGCTGGGTGGCCGCCTATGCCGGCTGCTGTTGGGCCGCCTATGTCGGCTGCTGGGCGGCCGCCTATGTCGGCTGCTGAGCGGCCGCCTATGCCGGCTGCTGGACGGCCGGCTATGTCGGCTGCTGGGTGGCCGGCTATGTCTGCAGCTTGGTTGCCGCCTATGTCGGCTGCTGTTCGGCCGCCTATGCCGGCTGCTGGGCGGCCGTCTATGCCGGCTGCTGAGTGGCCGCCTATGCCGGCTGCCGTTAGGCCGCCTATGCCGGCTGCTGGGCGGCCGCCTATGTCGGCTGCTGGGCGGCCCCTTATGTCGGCTCCTGAGCGGCCGCCTATGCCGGCTGCTGTTTGTCCGCCTATGCCGGCTGCTTTTTGGCCGCCTATGCCGGCTGCTGGGCGGCCGCCTATGCCAGCTGCTGAGTGGCCGCCTATGCCGGCTGCTGTTTTGCCGCCTATGCCGGCTGCTGGGCGGCCGCCTATGTCGGCTGCTGGGCAGCCCCTTATGTCGGCTGCTGGGCAGCCGCCTATGCCGGCTGCTGGCGGCCGGCTATGTCGGCTGCTGGCGGCCGGCTATGTCGACTGCTGGGTGGCCGGCTATGTCGGCAGCTGGGTGGCCGCCTATGCCGGCTGCTGGGCGGCCGCCTATGTCGGCTGCTGAGTGGCCGCCTATGCCGGCTGCTGTTAGGCCGCCTATGTCGGCTGCTGGGCGGCCCTTATGTCGGCTGCTGGGCGGCCGCCTATGCCGGCTGCTGGCGGCCCCTTATGTCGGCCGCTGAGCGGCCGCCTATGCCGCCTGCTAAGAGGCCGCCTATGCCGGCTGCTGTTTGGCCGCCTATGGCGGCTCCTGAGTGGCCGCCTATGCTGGCTGCTGTTTGGCCGCCTATGCCGGCTGCTGGGCGGCCGCCTATGCCGGCTGATGGGCGGCCGCCTATGCCGGCTGCTGAGTGACCGCCTATGCCGGCTGCTGTTGGGCCGCCTATGCCGGCTGCTGTTGGGCCGCCTATGCCGGCTGCTGTTCGGCCGCCTATGCCGGCTGCTGGGCGGCCGCCTATGCCGGCTGCTGGGCGGCCGCCTATGTCGGCTGCTGAGTGGCCGCCTATGCCGGCTGCTGAGTGGCCGCCTATGCCGGCTGCTGGGCGGCCCTTATGTCGGCTGCTGAGCGGCCGCCTATGCCGCCTGCTGAGAGGCCGCCTATGCCGGCTGCTGTTTAGCCGCCTATGGCGGCTCCTGAGTGGCCGCCTATGCTGGCTGCTGTTTGGCCGCCTATGCCGGCTGCTGGGCGGCCGCCTATGTTAGCAGCTTGGTGGCCGCCTATGTCGGCTGCTGAGTGGCCGCCTATGCCGGCTGCTGAGTGGCCGCTTATGCCGGCTGCTGAGTGGCCGCCTATGCCGACTGCTGTTAGGCCGCCTTTGTCGGCTGCTGGGCGGCCCCTTATGTCGGCTGCTGTTCGGCCGCCTATGTCGGCTCCTGAGCGGCCGCCTATGCCGGCTGCTGAGCGGCCGCCTATGCCGGCTGCTGGGCGGCCGCCTATGCCGGCTGATGGGCGGCCGCCTATGCCGGCTGCTGGGCGGCCGCCTATGCCGGCTGCTGGGTGTCCGCCTATGCCGGCTGCTGTTTGGCCGCCTATGCCGGCTGCTGTTTTGCCGCCTATGCCAGCTGCTGGGCGGCCGCCTATGCCGGCTGCTGGGCGGCCGCCTATGTCGGCTGCTGGGCGGCCCCTTATGTCGGCTCCTGAGCGGCCGCCTATGCCGGCTGCTGTTTGTCCGCCTATGCCGGCTGCTTTTTGGCCGCCTATGCCGGCTGCTGGGCGGCCGCCTATGCCAGCTGCTGAGTGGCCGCCTATGCCGGCTGCTGTTTTGCCGCCTATGCCGGCTGCTGGGCGGCCGCCTATGTCGGCTGCTGGGCGGCCCCTTATGTCGGCTGCTGGGCGGCCGCCTATGTCGACTGCTGGGTGGCCGGCTATGTCGGCAGCTGGGTGGCCGCCTATGCCGGCTGCTGTTCGGCCGCTTATGTCGGCTGCTGGGCGGCCGCCTATGCCGGCTGCTGGACGGCCGGCTATGTCGGCTGCTGGGTGGCCGCCTGTGCCGGGTGCTGAGAGGCCGCCTCTGTCGGCTGCTGGACGGCCGGCTATGTCGGCTGCTGGACGGCCGGCTATGTCGGCTGCTGGGTGGCCGGCTATGTCTGCAGCTTGGTGGCCGCCTATGCCGGCTGCTGTTCGGCCGCCTATGCCGGCTGCTGTTCGGCCGCCTATGCCGGCTGCTGGGCGGCCGCCTATGCCGGCTGCTGTTAGGCCGCCTATGCCGGCTGCTGGGCGGCCGCCTATGTCGGCTGCTGGGCGGCCCCTTATGTCGGCTCCTGAGCGGCCGCCTATGCCGGCTGCTGTTTGTCCGCCTATGCCGGCTGCTTTTTGGCCGCCTATGCCGGCTGCTGGGCGGCCGCCTATGCCAGCTGCTGAGTGGCCGCCTATGCCGGCTGCTGTTTTGCCGCCTATGCCGGCTGCTGGGCGGCCGCCTATGTCGGCTGCTGGGCGGCCGCCTATGCCGGCTGCTGGGTGGCGGCCTATGTCGGCTGCTGTTTAGCCGCCTATGCCGGCTGCTGTTTGGCCGCCTATGTCGGCTGCTGAGTGGCCGCCTATGCCGGCTGCTGAGTGGCCGCCTATGCCGACTGCTGTTTGGCCGCCTATGTCGGCAGCTTGGTGGCCGCCTATGTCGGCTGCTGAGTGGCCGCCTATGCCGGCTGCTGAGTGGCCGCTTATGCCGGCTGCTGAGTGGCCGCCTATGCCGGCTGCTGTTAGGCCGCCTATGCCGGCTGCTGAGAGGCCGCCTATGCCAGCTGCTGTTTGGCCGCCTATGTCGGCTCCTGAGTGGCCGCCTATGCCGACTGCTGTTTGGCCGCCTATGTCGGCAGCTTGGTGGCCTCCTATGTCGGCTGCTGAGTGGCCGCCTATGCCGGCTGCTGAGTGGCCGCTTATGCCGGCTGCTGAGTGGCCGCCTATGCCGGCTGCTGTTAGGCCGCCTTTGTCGGCTGCTGGGCGGCCCCTTATGTCGGCTGCTGGGCGGCCGCCTATGCCGGCTGCTGGACGGCCGGCTATGTCGGCTGCTGGGTGGCCGGCTATGTCGGCAGCTGGGTGGCCGCCAATGCCGGCTGCTGTTAAGCCGCCTATGTCGGCTGCTGAGTGGCCGCCTATGCCGGCTGCTGTTTGGCCTCTTATGTCGGCTCCTGAGCGGCCGCCTATGCCGGCTGCTGAGTGGCCGCCTATGCCGGCTGCTGAGTGGCCGCCTATGTCGGCTGCTGGGCGGCCGTCTATGCCGGCTGCTGGACGGCCGGCTATGTCGGCTGCTTGGTGGCCGGCTATGTCGGCTGCTGGGTGGCCGGCTATGTCGGCAGCTGGGTGGCCGCCTATGCCGGCTGCTGTTTGGCCGCCTATGTCGGCTGCTGGGCGGCCGACTATGTCGGCTGCTGAGCGGCCGCCTATGCCGGCTGCTGTACGGCCGGCTATGTCGGCTGCTGGGTGGCCGGCTATGTCGGCTGCTGGGTGGCCGGCTATGTCGGCAGCTGGGTGGCCGCCTATGCCGGCTGCTGTTTGGCCGCCTATGACGGCTGCTGGGCGGCCGCCTATGTCGGCTGCTGAGCGGCCGCCTATGCCGACTGCTGGACGGACGGCTATGCCGGCTGCTGAGAGGCCGCCTATGCCGGCTGCTGTACGGCCGGCTATGTCGGCTGCTGGGTGGCCGGCTATGTCGGCAGCTGGGTGGCCGCCTATGCCGGCTGCTGTTGGGCCGCCTATGTCGGCTGCTGGGCGGCCGCCTATGTCGGCTGCTGAGCGGCCGCCTATGCCGGCTGCTGGACGGCCGGCTATGTCGGCTGCTGGGTGGCCGGCTATGTCTGCAGCTTGGTTGCCGCCTATGTCGGCTGCTGTTCGGCCGCCTATGCCGGCTGCTGGGCGGCCGTCTATGCCGGCTGCTGAGTGGCCGCCTATGCCGGCTGCCGTTAGGCCGCCTATGCCGGCTGCTGGGCGGCCGCCTATGTCGGCTGCTGGGCGGCCCCTTATGTCGGCTCCTGAGCGGCCGCCTATGCCGGCTGCTGTTTGTCCGCCTATGCCGGCTGCTTTTTGGCCGCCTATGCCGGCTGCTGGGCGGCCGCCTATGCCAGCTGCTGAGTGGCCGCCTATGCCGGCTGCTGTTTTGCCGCCTATGCCGGCTGCTGGGCGGCCGCCTATGTCGGCTGCTGGGCAGCCCCTTATGTCGGCTGCTGGGCAGCCGCCTATGCCGGCTGCTGGCGGCCGGCTATGTCGGCTGCTGGCGGCCGGCTATGTCGACTGCTGGGTGGCCGGCTATGTCGGCAGCTGGGTGGCCGCCTATGCCGGCTGCTGTTCGGCCGCTTATGTCGGCTGCTGAGCGGCCGCCTATGCCGGCTGCTGGGCGGCCGCCTATGTCGGCTGCTGGGCGGCCGCCTATGCCGGCTGCTGGACGGCCGGCTATGTCGGCTGCTGGGTGGCCGCCTGTGCCGGGTGCTGAGAGGCCGCCTCTGTCGGCTGCTGGACGGCCGGCTATGTCGGCTTCTGGGTGGCCGGCTATGTCTGCAGCTTGGTGGCCGCCTATGCCGGCTGCTGTTCGGCCGCCTATGCCGGCTGCTGTTCGGCCGCCTATGCCGGCTGCTGTTCGGCCGCCTATGCCGGCTGCTGGGCGGCCGCCTATGTCGGCTGCTGGGCGGCCCCTTATGTCGGCTCCTGAGCGGCCGCCTATGCCGGCTGCTGTTTGTCCGCCTATGCCGGCTGCTTTTTGGCCGCCTATGCCGGCTGCTGGGCGGCCGCCTATGCCAGCTGCTGAGTGGCCGCCTATGCCGGCTGCTGTTTTGCCGCCTATGCCGGCTGCTGGGCGGCCGCCTATGTCGGCTGCTGGGCGGCCGCCTATGCCGGCTGCTGGGTGGCTGCCTATGTCGGCTGCTGTTTAGCCGCCTATGCCGGCTGCTGTTTGGCCGCCTATGTCGGCTGCTGAGTGGCCGCCTATGCCGGCTGCTGAGTGGCCGCCTATGCCGACTGCTGTTTGGCCGCCTATGTCGGCAGCTTGGTGGCCGCCTATGTCTGCTGCTGAGTGGCCGCCTATGCCGGCTGCTGAGTGGCCGCTTATTGCCGGCTGCTGAGTGGCCGCCTATGCCGGCTGCTGTTAGGCCGCCTATGCCGGCTGCTGAGAGGCCGCCTATGCCGGCTGCTGTTTGGCCGCCTATGTCGGCTCCTGAGTGGCCGCCAATGCCGGCTGCTGTTAGGCCGCCTATGCCGGCTGCTGGGCGGCCGCCTATGTCGGCTGCTGGGCGGCCCCTTATGTCGGCTCCTGAGCGGCCGCCTATGCCGGCTGCTGTTTGTCCGCCTATGCCGGCTGCTTTTTGGCCGCCTATGCCGGCTGCTTTTTGGCCGCCTATGCCGGCTGCTGGGCGGCCGCCTATGCCAGCTGCTGAGTGGCCGCCTATGCCGGCTGCTGTTTTGCCGCCTATGCCGGCTGCTGGGCGGCCGCCTATGTCGGCTGCTGGGCGGCCCCTTATGTCGGCTGCTGGGCGGCCGCCTATGCCGGCTGCTGGCGGCCGGCTATGTCGGCTGCTGGCGGCCGGCTATGTCGACTGCTGGGTGGCCGGCTATGTCGGCAGCTGGGTGGCCGCCTATGCCGGCTGCTGTTCGGCCGCCTATGTCGGCTGCTGAGCGGCCGCCTATGCCGGCTGCTGGGCGGCCGCCTATGTCGGCTGCTGGGCGGCCGCCTATGCCGGCTGCTGGACGGCCGGCTATGTCGGCTGCTGGGTGGCCGCCTGTGCCGGGTGCTGAGAGGCCGCCTCTGTCGGCTGCTGGGCGGCCGCCTATGTCGGCTGCTGGGCGGCCGCCTATGCCGGCTGCTGGGTGGCGGCCTATGTCGGCTTCTGTTTAGCCGCCTATGCCGGCTGCTGTTTGGCCGCCTATGTCGGCTGCTGAGTGGCCGCCTATGCCGGCTGCTGAGTGGCCGCCTATGCCGACTGCTGTTTGGCCGCCTTTGTCGGCAGCTTGGTGGCCGCCTATGTCGGCTGCTGGACGGCCGGCTATGTCGGCTGCTGGGTGGCCGGCTATGTCGGCAGCTGGGTGGCCGCCTATGCCGGCTGCTGTTAAGCCGCCTATGTCGGCTGCTGAGTGGCCGCCTATGCCGGCTGCTGTTTGGCCTCTTATGTCGGCTCCTGAGCGGCCGCCTATGCCGGCTGCTGAGTGGCCGCCTATGCCGGCTGCTGAGTGGCCGCCTATGTCGGCTGCTGGGCGGCCGTCTATGCCGGCTGCTGGACGGCCGGCTATGTCGGCTGCTTGGTGGCCGGCTATGTCGGCTGCTGGGTGGCCGGCTATGTCGGCAGCTGGGTGGCCGCCTATGCCGGCTGCTGTTTGGCCGCCTATGTCGGCTGCTGGGCGGCCGCCTATGTCGGCTGCTGAGCGGCCGCCTATGCCGACTGCTGGACGGCCGGCTATGTCGGCTGCTGGGTGGCCGCCTATGCCGGCTGCTGAGAGGCCGCCTATGCCGGCTGCTGTACGGCCGGCTATGTCGGCTGCTGGGTGGCCGGCTATGTCGGCAGCTGGGTGGCCGCCTATGCCGGCTGCTGTTGGGCCGCCTATGTCGGCTGCTGGGCGGCCGCCTATGTCGGCTGCTGAGCGGCCGCCTATGCCGGCTGCTGGACGGCCGGCTATGTCGGCTGCTGGGTGGCCGGCTATGTCTGCAGCTTGGTGGCTGCCTATGCCGGCTGCTGTTCGGCCGCCTATGCCGGCTGCTGGGCGGCCGCCTATGCCGGCTGCTGGGCGGCCGCCTATGTCGGCAGCTTGGTGGCCGCCTATGTCGGCTGCTGGGTGGCCGCCTATGTCGGCTGCTGAGTGGCCGCCTATGCCGGCTGCTGAGTGGCCGCCTATGCCGGCTGCTGTTAGGCCGCCTATGTCGGCTGCTGGGCGGCCCTTATATCGGCTGCTGGGCGGCCGCCTATGCCGGCTGCTGGCGGCCAGCTATGTCGGCTGCTGGTGGCCAGCTATGTCGGCAGCTGGGTGGCCGCCTATGCCGGCTGCTGTTTGGCCGCCTATGTCGGCTGCTGGGCGGCCGACTATGTCGGCTGCTGAGCGGCCGCCTATGCCGGCTGCTGTTTGGCCGGCTATGCCGGCTGCTGTTTGGCCGCCTATGCCGGCTGCTGGGCGGCCGCCTATGCCGGCTGCTGGGCGGCTGCCTATGTCGGCAGCTTGGTGGCCGCCTATGTCGGCTGCTGAGTGGCCGCCTATGCCGGCTGCTGAGTGGCCGCCTATGCCGGCTGCTGAGTGGCCGCCTATGCCGGCTGCTGTTAAACCGCCTTTGTCGGCTGCTGGGCGGCCCCTTATGTCAGCTGTTGGGCGGCCGCCTATGCCGGCTGCTGGACGGGCGGCTATGTTGGCTGCTGGGTGGCCGGCTATGTCGGCAGCTGGGTGGCCGCCTATGCCGACTGCTGTTAAGCCGCCTATGTCGGCTGCTGAGTGGCCGCCTATGCCGGCTGCTGTTTGGCCTCCTATGTCGGCTCCTGAGCGGCCGCCTATGCCGGCTGCTGAGTGGCTGCCTATGCCGGCTGCTGAGCGGCCGCCTATGTCGGCTGCTGGGCGGCCGCCTATGCCGGCTGCTGGACGGCCGGCTATGTCGGCTGCTGGGCGGCCCCTTATGTCGGCTGCTGGGCGGCCCCTTATGTCGGCTGCTGAGCGGCCGCCTATGCCGGCTGCTGAGAGGCCGCCTATGCCGTCTGCTGTTTGGCCGCCTATGGCGGCTCCTGAGTGGCCGCCTATGCTGGCTGCTGTTTGGCCGCCTATGCCGGCTGCTGGGCGGCCGCCTATGCCGGCTGCTGGGCGGCCGCTTTGTTAGCAGCTTGGTGGCCGCCTATGTCGGCTGCTGAGTGGCCGCCGATGCCGGCTGCTGAGTGGCCGCTTATGCCGGCTGCTGAGTGGCCGCCTATGCCGTCTGCTGTTAGGCCGCCTTTGTCGGCTGCTGGGCGGCCCCTTATGTCAGCTGCTGGGCGGCCGCCTATGCCGGCTGCTGGACGGCCGGCTATGTCGGCTGCTGGGTGGCCGGCTATGTCGGCAGCTGGGTGGCCGCCTATGCCGGCTGCTGTTAAGCCGCCTATGTCGGCTGCTGAGTGGCCGCCTATGCCGGCTGCTGTTCGGCCGCCTATGTCGGCTCCTGAGCGGCCGCCTATGCCGGCTGCTGAGCGGCCGCCTATGCCGGCTGATGGGCGGCCGCCTATGCCGGCTGCTGGGTGACCGCCTATGCCGGCTGCTGTTTGGCTGCCTATGCCGGCTGCTGTTTGGCCGCCTATGCCGGCTGCTGAGTGGCCGCCTATGCCGGCTGCTGTTAGGCCGCCTATGCCGGCTGCTGGGTCCCCGCCTATGTCGGCTGCTGGGCGGCCCCTTATGTCGGCTCCTGAGCGGCCGCCTATGCCGGCTGCTGTTTGTCCGCCTATGCCGGCTGCTTTTTGGCCGCCTATGCCGGCTGCTGGGCGGCTGCCTATGCCAGCTGCTGAGTGGCCGCCTATGCCGGCTGCTGTTTTGCCGCCTATGCCGGCTGCTGGGCGGCCGCCTATGTCGGCTGCTGGGCGGCCCCTTATGTCGGCTGCTGGGCGGCCCCTTATGTCGGCTGCTGGCGGCCGGCTATGTCGGCTGCTGGCGGCCGGCTATGTCGACAGCTGGGTGGCCGGCTATGTCGGCAGCTGGGTGGCCGCCTATGCCGGCTGCTGTTCGGCCGCCTATGTCGGCTGCTGAGCGGCCGCCTATGCCGGCTGCTGGACGGCCGGCTATGTCGGCTGCTGGGTGGCCGCCTGTCCTGGGTGCTGAGAGGCCGCCTCTGTCGGCTGCTGGGCGGCCGCCTATGCCGGCTGCTGGGTGGCGGCCTATGTCGGCTGCTGTTTAGCCGCCTATGCCGGCTGCTGGGCGGCCGCCTATGCTGGCTGCTGGGCGGCCCCTTATGTCGGCTGTTGGGCGGCCGCCTATGCCGGCTGCTGGCGGCCAGCTATGTCGGCTGCTGGCGGCCGGCTATGTCGGCTGCTGGGTGGCCGGCTATGTCGGCAGCTGGGTGGCCGCCTATGCCGGCTGCTGTTCGGCCGCCTATGACGGCTGCTGAGCGGCCGCCTATGCCGGCTGCTGGACGGCCAGCTATGTCGGCTGCTGGGTGGCCGGCTATGTCGGCAGCTTGGTGGCCGCCTATGCCGGCTGCTGTTCGGCCGCCTATGACGGCTGCTGAGCGGCCGCCTATGCCGGCTGCTGGACGGCCGGCTATGTCGGCTGCTGGGTGGCCGCCTATGCCGGCTGCTGTTTGGCCGCCTATGTCGGCTCCTGAGCGGCCGCCTATGCCGGCTGCTGTTTGGCCGCCTATGCCGGCTGCTGAGTGGCCGCCTATGCCGGCTGCTGAGTGGCAGCCTATGCCGTCTGCTGTTAGGCCGCCTATGTCGGCTGCTGGCGGCCGGCTATGTCGGCTGCTGGGTGGCTGGCTATGTGGACTGCTGGGTGGCCAGGTATGTCGGCAGCTGGGTGGCCGCCTATGCCGGCTGCTGGGCGGCCCCTTATGTCGGCTGCTGGCGGCCGGCTATGTCGGCTGCTGGGTGGCCGGCTATGTCGGCAGCTGGGTGGCCGCCTATGCCGGCTGCTGGGTGGCCGCCTATGCCGGCTGCTGTTTGGCCGCTTATGCCGGCTGCTGTTTGGCCGCCTATGTCGGCTACTGAGCGGCCGCCTATGCCGGCTGCTGTTTGGCCGCCTATGCCGGCTGCTGAGTGGCCGCCTATGCCGGCTGCTGAGTGGCCGCCTATGCCGGCTGCTGAGTGGCCGCCTATGCCGGCTGCTGTTAGGCCGCCTATGTCGGCTGCTGGCGGCCGGCTATGTCGGCTGCTGGGTGGCCGGCTATGTTGACTGCTGGGTGGCCAGGTATGTCGGCAGCTGGGTGGCCGCCTATGCCGGCTGCTGGGCGGCCCCTTATGTCGGCTGCTGGCGGCCAGCTATGTCGGCTGCTGGGTGGCCGGCTATGTCGGCAGCTGGGTGGCCGCCTATGCCGGCTGCTGGGTGTCCGCCTATGCCGGCTGCTGTTTGGCCGCCTATGCCGGCTGCTGTTTTGCCGCCTATGCCAGCTGCTGGGCGGCCGCCTATGCCGGCTGCTGGGCGGCCGCCTATGCCGGCTGCTGGGCGGCCCCTTATGTCGGCTGTTGGGCGGCCGCCTAAGCCGGCTGCTGGCGGCCGGCTATGTCGGCTGTTGGCGGCCGGGTTTTTCGGCTGCTGGGTGGCCGGCTATGTCGGCTGCTGTTTGGCCGCCTATGCCGGCTGCTGAGCGGCAGCCTATGCCGGCTGCTGAGCGGCCGCCTATGCCGGCTGCTGAGCGGCCGCCTATGCCGGCTGCTGAGTGGCATCCTATGCCGGCAGCTGGGTGGCCGCCTATGCCGGCTGCTGTTTGGCCACCTATGCCGGCTGCTGTTTGGCCGCCAATGTCGGCTGCTGAGTGGCCGCCTATGCCGGCTGCTGTTTTGCCGCCTATGCCGGCTGCTGGGCGGCCACCTATGCCGGCTGCTGGGCGGCCGCCTATGCCGGCTGCTGGGCGGCCCCTTATGTCGGCTGTTGGGCGGCCGCCTATGCCGGCTGCTGGCGGCCGGCTATGTCGGCTGCTGGCGGCCGGCTATGGCGGCTGCTGGCGGCCGGCTATGGCGGCTGCTGGGTGGCCGGCTATGCCGGCTGCTGAGAGGCCGCCTATGTCGGCTGCTGTTTGGCCGCCTATGCCGGCTGCTGAGTGGCCGCCTATGCCAGCTGCTGTTTTGCCGCCTATGCCGGCTGCTGGGCGGCCACCTATGCCGGCTGCTGGGCGGCCGCCTATGCCGGCTGCTGGGCGGCCCCTTATGTCGGCTGTTGGGCGGCCGCCTATGCCGGCTGCTGGCGGCCGGCTATGTCGGCTGCTGGCGGCTGGCTATGTCGGCTGCTGGGTGGCCGGCTATGCCGGCTGCTGAGAGGCCACCTATGTCGGCTGCTGTTTCGCCGCCTATGCCGGCTGCTGAGAGCCTGCCTATATCGGCTGCTGGGCGGCCGCCTATGTCGGCCGCTGAGCGGCCGCCTATGCCGGCTGCTGTTTTGCCGCCTATGTCGGCTGCTGGGCGGCCCCTTATGTCAGCTCCTGAGCGGCCGCCTATGCCGGCTCCTGTTTGGCCGCCTATGCCGGCTGCTGTTTGTCCGCCTATGCCGGCTGCTGTTTGGCCGCCTATGCCAGCTGCTGGGCGGCCGCCTATGTCGGCTGCTGGGCGGCCCCTTATGTCGGCTGCTGGGCGGCCGCCTATGCCGGCTGCTATTTGGCCGCCTATGCCGGCTGCTGTTTGTCCGCCTATGCCGGCTGCTGTTTGGCCGCCTATGCCGGCTGCTGGGCGGCCGCCTATGTCGGCTTCTGTGCGGCCCCTTATGTCGGCTGCTGGGCGGCCGCCTATGCCGGCTGCTATTTGGCCGCCTATACCGGCTGCTGAGCGGCCACCTATGCCGGCTGCTGAGTGGCCGCCTATGCCGGCAGCTTTTTGGCCGCCTATATCGGCTGCTGGACGGCCGCCTATGTCGGCTGCTGGGCGGCCGCCTATGCCGGCTGCTGGGTGGCCGGCTATGTCGGCAGCTGGGTGGCTGCCTATGCCGGCTGCTGTTTGGCCGCCTATGTCGGCTCCTGAGCGGCCGCCTATGCCGGCTGCTGTTTAGCCGCCTATGTCGGCTGCTGAGCGGCCGCCTATGCCGGCTGCTGAGCGGCCGCTTATGCCGGCTGCTGAGCGGCCGCTTATGCCGGCTGCTGAGTGGCCGCCTATGCCGGCTGCTGAGTGGCCGCCTATGCCGGCTGCTGAGTGGCCGCCTATGTCGGCTGCTGGGCGGCCGCCTATGCCGGCTGCTGTTTGGCCGCCTATGTCGGCTGCTGGGCGGCCGACTATGTCGGCTGCTGAGCGGCCGCCTTTGCCGGCTGCTGTTTGGCCGGCTATGCCGGCTGCTGTTTGGCCGCCTATGCCGGCTGCTGGGCGGCCGCCTATGCCGGCTGCTGAGTGGCCGCCTATGCCGGCTGCTGAGTGGCCGCCTATGCCGGCTGCTGTTAGGCCGCCTTTGTCGGCTGCTGGGCGGCCCCTTATGTCAGCTGTTGGGCGGCCGCCTATGCCGGCTGCTGGACGGGCGGCTATGTTGGCTGCTGGGTGGCCGGCTATGTCGGCAGCTGGGTGGCCGCCTATGCCGACTGCTGTTAAGCCGCCTATGTCGGCTGCTGAGTGGCCGCCTATGCCGGCTGCTGTTTGGCCTCCTATGTCGGCTCCTGAGCGGCCGCCTATGCCGGCTGCTGAGTGGCCGCCTATGCCGGCTGCTGAGCGGCCGCCTATGTCGGCTGCTGGGCGGCCGCCTATGCCGGCTGCTGGACGGCCGGCTATGTCGGCTGCTGAGTGGCCGCCTATGCCGGCTGCTGGGCGGCCCCTTATGTCGGCTGCTGAGCGGCCGCCTATGCCGGCTGCTGAGAGGCCGCCTATGCCGTCTGCTGTTTGGCCGCCTATGGCGGCTCCTGAGTGGCCGCCTATGCTGGCTGCTGTTTGGCCGCCTATGCCGGCTGCTGGGCGGCCGCCTATGCCGGCTGCTGGGCGGCCGCTTTGTTAGCAGCTTGGTGGCCGCCTATGTCGGCTGCTGAGTGGCCGCCTATGCCGGCTGCTGAGTGGCCGCTTATGCCGGCTGCTGAGTGGCCGCCTATGCCGTCTGCTGTTAGGCCACCTTTGTCGGCTGCTGGGCGGCCCCTTATGTCAGCTGCTGGGCGGCCGCCTATGCCGGCTGCTGGACGGCCGGCTATGTCGGCTGCTGGGTGGCCGGCTATGTTGGCAGCTGGGTGGCCGCCTATGCCGGCTGCTGTTAAGCCGCCTATGTCGGCTGCTGAGTGGCCGCCTATGCCGGCTGCTGTTCGGCCGCCTATGTCGGCTCCTGAGCGGCCGCCTATGCCGGCTGCTGAGCGGCCGCCTATGCCGGCTGATGGGCGGCCGCCTATGCCGGCTGCTGGGTGACCGCCTATGCCGGCTGCTGTTTGGCCGCCTATGCCGGCTGCTGTTTGGCCGCCTATGCCGGCTGCTGAGTGGCCGCCTATGCCGGCTGCTGTTAGGCCGCCTATGCCGGCTGCTGGGTCCCCGCCTATGTCGGCTGCTGGGCGGCCCCTTATGTCGGCTCCTGAGCGGCCGCCTATGCCGGCTGCTGTTTGTCCGCCTATGCCGGCTGCTTTTTGGCCGCCTATGCCGGCTGCTGGGCGGCCGCCTATGCCGGCTGCTGTTTTGCCGCCTATGCCGGCTGCTGGGCGGCCGCCTATGTCGGCTGCTGGGCGGCCCCTTATGTCGGCTGCTGGGCGGCCCCTTATGTCGGCTGCTGGCGGCCGGCTATGTCGGCTGCTGGCGGCCGGCTATGTCGACAGCTGGGTGGCCGGCTATGTCTGCAGCTGGGTGGCCGCCTATGCCGGCTGCTGTTCGGCCGCCTATGTCGGCTGCTGAGCGGCCGCCTATGCCGGCTGCTGGACGGCCGGCTATGTCGGCTGCTGGGTGGCCGCCTGTCCTGGGTGCTGAGAGGCCGCCTCTGTCGGCTGCTGGGCGGCCGCCTATGCCGGCTGCTGGGTGGCGGCCTATGTCGGCTGCTGTTTAGCCGCCTATGCCGGCTGCTGGGCGGCCGCCTATGCTGGCTGCTGGGCGGCCCCTTATGTCGGCTGTTGGGCGGCCGCCTATGCCGGCTGCTGGCGGCCAGCTATGTCGGCTGCTGGCGGCCGGCTATGTCGGCTGCTGGGTGGCCGGCTATGTCGGCAGCTGGGTGGCCGCCTATGCCGGCTGCTGTTCGGCCGCCTATGACGGCTGCTGAGCGGCCGCCTATGCCGGCTGCTGGACGGCCAGCTATGTCGGCTGCTGGGTGGCCGGCTATGTCGGCAGCTTGGTGGCCGCCTATGCCGGCTGCTGTTCGGCCGCCTATGACGGCTGCTGAGCGGCCGCCTATGCCGGCTGCTGGACGGCCGGCTATGTCGGCTGCTGGGTGGCCGCCTATGCCGGCTGCTGTTTGGCCGCCTATGTCGGCTCCTGAGCGGCCGCCTATGCCGGCTGCTGTTTGGCCGCCTATGCCGGCTGCTGAGTGGACGCCTATGCCGGCTGCTGAGTGGCAGCCTATGCCGGCTGCTGTTAGGCCGCCTATGTCGGCTGCTGGCGGCCGGCTATGTCGGCTGCTGGGTGGCTGGCTATGTGGACTGCTGGGTGGCCAGGTATGTCGGCAGCTGGGTGGCCGCCTATGCCGGCTGCTGGGCGGCCCCTTATGTCGACTGCTGGCGGCCGGCTATGTCGGCTGCTGGGTGGCCGGCTATGTCGGCAGCTGGGTGGCCGCCTATGCCGGCTGCTGGTTGGCCGCCTATGCCGGCTGCTGTTTGGCCGCTTATGCCGGCTGCTGTTTGGCCGCCTATGTCGGCTACTGAGCGGCCGCCTATGCCGGCTGCTGTTTGGCCGCCTATGCCGGCTGCTGAGTGGCCGCCTATGCCGGCTGCTGAGTGGCCGCCTATGCCGGCTGCTGTTAGGCCGCCTATGTCGGCTGCTGGCGGCCGGCTATGTCGGCTGCTGGGTGGCCGGCTATGTTGACTGCTGGGTGGCCAGGTATGTCGGCAGCTGGGTGGCCGCCTATGCCGGCTGCTGGGCGGCCCCTTATGTCGGCTGCTGGGTGGCCGGCTATGTCGGCAGCTGGGTGGCCGCCTATGCCGGCTGCTGGGTGTCCGCCTATGCCGGCTGCTGTTTGGCCGCCTATGCCGGCTGCTGTTTTGCCGCCTATGCCAGCTGCTGGGCGGCCGCCTATGCCGGCTGCTGGGCGGCCGCCTATGCCGGCTGCTGGGCGGCCCCTTATGTCGGCTGTTGGGCGGCCGCCTATGCCGGCTGCTGGCGGCCGGCTATGTCGGCTGCTGGCGGCCGGCTATTTCGGCTGCTGGGTGGCCGGCTATGTCGGCTGCTGTTTGGTCGCCTATGCCGGCTGCTGAGCGGCAGCCTATGCCGGCTGCTGAGCGGCCGCCTATGCCGGCTGCTGAGCGGCCGCCTATGCCGGCTGCTGAGTGGCATCCTATGCCGGCAGCTGGGTGGCCGCCTATGCCGGCTGCTGTTTGGCCACCTATGCCGGCTGCTGTTTGGCCGCCAATGTCGGCTGCTGAGTGGCCGCCTATGCCGGCTGCTGTTTTGCCGCCTATGCCGGCTGCTGGGCGGCCACCTATGCCGGCTGCTGGGCGGCCGCCTATGCCGGCTGCTGGGCGGCCCCTTATGTCGGCTGTTGGGCGGCCGCCTATGCCGGCTGCTGGCGGCCGGCTATGTCGGCTGCTGGCGGCCGGCTATGGCGGCTGCTGGGTGGCCGGCTATGCCAGCTGCTGAGAGGCCGCCTATGTCGGCTGCTGTTTGGCCGCCTATGCCGGCTGCTGAGTGGCCGCCTATGCCAGCTGCTGTTTTGCCGCCTATGCCGGCTGCTGGGCGGCCACCTATGCCGGCTGCTGGGCGGCCGCCTATGCCGGCTGCTGGGCGGCCCCTTATGTCGGCTGTTGGGCGGCCGCCTATGCCGGCTGCTGGCGGCCGGCTATGTCGGCTGCTGGCGGCTGGCTATGTCGGCTGCTGGGTGGCCGGCTATGCCGGCTGCTGAGAGGCCACCTATGTCGGCTGCTGTTTCGCCGCCTATGCCGGCTGCTGAGAGCCTGCCTATATCGGCTGCTGGGCGGCCGCCTATGTCAGCTCCTGAGCGGCCGCCTATGCCGGCTCCTGTTTGGCCGCCTATGCCGGCTGCTGTTTGTCCGCCTATGCCGGCTGCTGTTTGGCCGCCTATGCCAGCTGCTGGGCGGCCGCCTATGTCGGCTGCTGGGCGGCCCCTTATGTCGGCTGCTGGGCGGCCGCCTATGCCGGCTGCTATTTGGCCGCTTATGCCGGCTGCTGTTTGTCCGCCTATGCCGGCTGCTGTTTGGCCGCCTATGCCGGCTGCTGGGCGGCCGCCTATGTCGGCTTCTGTGCGGCCCCTTATGTCGGCTGCTGGGCGGCCGCCTATGCCGGCTGCTATTTGGCCGCCTATGCCGGCTGCTGTTTGGCCGCCTATGCCGGCTGCTGTTTGGCCGCCTATGCCGGCTGCTGGGCGGCCGCCTATGTCGGCTTCTGTGCGGCCCCTTATGTCGGCTGCTGAGCGGCCACCTATGCCGGCTGCTGAGTGGCCGCCTATGCCGGCAGCTGTTTGGCCGCCTATATCGGCTGCTGGACGGCCGCCTATGTCGGCTGCTGGGCGGCCGCCTATGCCGGCTGCTGGGTGGCCGGCTATGTCGGCAGCTGGGTGGCTGCCTATGCCGGCTGCTGTTTGGCCGCCTATGTCGGCTCCTGAGCGGCCGCCTATGCCGGCTGCTGTTTAGCCGCCTATGTCGGCTGCTGAGCGGCCGCCTATGCCGGCTGCTGAGCGGCCGCTTATGCCGGCTGCTGAGTGGCCGCCTATGCCGGCTGCTGAGTGGCCGCCTATGCCGGCTGCTGTTTGGCCGCCTATGGCGGTTGCTGAGTGGCCGCCTATCCCGGCTGCTGAGAGGCCGCCTATTTCGGCTGCTGAGTGGCCGCCTATGCCGGCTGCTGTTTTGCCGCCTATGCCGGCTGCTGGGCGGCCGCCTATGCCGGCTGCTGGGCGGCCGCCTATGCCGGCTGCTGGGTGGCCGCCTATGCCGGCTGCTGAGAGCCTGCCTATATCGGCTGCTGGGCGGCCGCGCTGAGCGGCCGCCTATGCCGGCTGTTGAGTGGTCGCCTATGTCGGCTGCTGAGTGGCCGCCTATGCCGGCTGCTGTTTTGCCGCCTATGCCGGCTGCTGGGCGGCCGCCTATGCCGGCTGCTGGGCGGCCGCATATGCCCGCTGCTGGGCGGCCGCCTATGTCGGCTGCTGGGCGGCCCCTTATGTCAGCTCCTGAGCGGCCGCCTATGCCGACTGCTGTTTGGCCGCCTATGCCGGCTGCTGTTTGTCCGCCTATGCCGGCTGCTGTTTGGCCGCCTATGCCGGCTGCTGGGTGGCTGCCTATGTCGGCTGCTGGGCGGCCCCTTATGTCGGCTGCTGGGTGGCCGCCTATGCCGGCTGCTATTTGGCCGCCTATGCCGGCTGCTGTTTGGCCGCCTATGTCGGCTGCTGAACGGCCGCCTATGCCGGCCGCTGAACGGCCGGCTATGTCGGCTGCTGGGTGGCCGGCTATGTCGGCAGCTTGGTGGCCGCCTATGCCGGCTGCTGTTTGGCCGCCTATGCCGGCTGCTGTTTGGCCGCCTATGCCGGCTGCTGAAAGGCCGCCTATGCCGGCTGCTGTTTTGCCGCCTATGTCGGCTCCTGAGTGGCCGCCTATGCCGGCTGCTGTTTGTCCGCCTATGCCGGCTGCTGTTTGGCCGCCTATGCCGGCTGCTGGGCGGCCCCTTATGTCGGCTGCTGGCGGCCGGCTATGTCGGCTGCTGGGTGGCCGGCTATGACGGCAGCTGGGTGGCCGCCTATGCCGGCTGCTGTTTGGCCGCCTATGCCGGCTGCTGGGCGGCCCCTTATGTCGGCTGCTGGCGGCCGGCTATGTCGGCTGCTGGGTGGCCGGCTATGTCGGCAGCTGGGCGGCCGCCTATGCCGGCTGCTGTTTGGCCGCCTATGTCGGCTGCTGAGCGGCCGCCTATGCCGGCTGCTGGACGGCCGGGTATGTCGGCTGCTGGGTGGCCGGCTATGTCGGCAGCTTGGTGGCCGCCTATGCCGGCTGCTGTTTGGCCGCCTATGCCGGCTGCTGTTTGGCCGCCTATGCCGGCTGCTGAGAGGCCGCCTATGCCGGCTGCTGTTTGGCCGCCTATGTCGGCTCCTGAGTGGCCGCCTCTGCCGGCTGCTGAGTGGCCGCCTATGCCGGCTGCTGGGCGGCCGCCTATGTCGGCTGCTGGGCGGCCCCTTATGTCGGCTGCTGGGCGGCCGCCTATGCCGGCTGCTGTTTGGCCTCCTATGTCGGCTCCTGAGCGGCCGCCTATGCCGGCTGCTGTTAGGCCCCCTATGTCGGCTACTGGGCGGCCGCCTATGCCGGCTGCTGGACGGCCGGCTATGTCGGCTGCTGGGTGGCCGGCTATGTCGGCAGCTGGGTGGCCGCCTATGCCGGCTGCTGTTAGGCCGCCTATGTCGGCTGCTGGGCGGCCCCTTATGTCGGCTGCTGGGCAACCGCCTATGCCGGCTGCTGGCGGCCGGCTATGTCGGCTGCTGGCGGCCGGCTATGTCGGCTGCTGGGTGGCCGGCTATGTCGGCAGCTGCGTGGCCGCCTATGCCGGCTGCTGTTCGGCCGCCTATGTTGGCTGCTGGGCAACCGCCTATGCCGGCTGTTGAGCGGCCGCCTATGCCGGCTGCTGGACGGCCGGCTATGTCGGCAGCTTGGTGGCCGCCTATGCCGGCTGCTGTTTGGCCGCCTATGCCGGCTGCTGAGTGGCCGCCTATGCCGGCCGCTGAGAGGCCGCCTATGCCGGCCGCTGAGCGGCCGCCTATGCCGGCTGCTGAGCGGCCGCCTATGCCGGCTGCTGAGCGGCCGCCTATGCCGGCAGCTGTTTGGCCGCCTATGCCGGCTGCTGAGAGGCCGCCTATGCCGGCTGCTGAGAGGCCGCCTATGCCGGCTGCTGTTTGGCTGCCTATGTCGGCTCCTGAGTGGCCGCCTCTGCCGGCTGCTGAGTGGCCGCCTATGCCGGCTGCTGGGTGGCCGCCTATGCCGGCTGCTGGGTGGCGGCCTATGCCGGCTGCTGTTTGGCCGCCTATGCCGGCTGCTGTTTGGCCGCCTATGTCGGCTGCTGAGTGGCCGCCTATGCCGGCTGCTGTTAGGCCGCCTATGTCGGCTACTGGGCGGCCGCCTATGCAGGCTGCTGGACGTCCGGCTATGTCGGCTGCTGGGTGGCCGGCTATGTCGGCAGCTGGGTGGCCGCCTATGCCGGCTGCTGTTTGGCCGCCTATGCCGGCTGCTGTTAGGCCGCCTATGCCAGGTGCTGTTTGGCCGCCTATGTCGGCTCCTAAGTGGCCGCCTATGCCGGCTGCTGAGTGGCCGCCTATGCCGGCTGCTGAGTGGCCGCCTATGCCGGCTGCTGAGTGGCCGCCTATGCCGGCTGCTGAGAGGCCGCCTATGCCGGCTGCTGAGCGGCCGCCTATGCCGGCTGCTGTTTGGCCGCCTATGCCGGCTGCTGAGAGGCCGCCTATGCCGGCTGCTGTTTGGCCGCCTATGCCGGCTGCTGAGAGGCCGCCTATGCCGGCTGCTGTTTGGCCGCCTATGTCGGCTCCTGAGCGGCCGCCTATGCCGGCTGCTGGGCGGCCCCTTATGTCGGCTGCTGGGCGGCCCCTTATGTCGGCTGCTGGGCGGCCGCCTATGCCGGCTGCTGGCGGCCGGCTATGTCGGCAGCTGGGTGGCCGCCTATGCCGGCTGCTGTTAGGCCGCCTATGTCGGCTGCTGGGCGGCCCCTTATGACGGCTGCTGGGCGGCCGCCTATGCCGGCTGCTGGCGGCCGGCTATGTCGGCTGCTGGCGGCCGGCTATGTCGGCAGCTGGGTGGCCGGCTATGTCGGCAGCTGGGTGGCCGCCTATGCCGGCTGCTGTTTGGCCGCCTATGTCGGCTGCTAGGGCGGCCGCCTATGTCGGCTGCTGAGCGGCCGCCTATGCCGGCTGCTGGACGGCCGGCTATGTCGGCTGCCTGGTGGCCGCCTATGCCGGCTGCTGTTTGGCCGCCTATGTCGGCTGCTGGGCGGCCCCTTATGTCGGCTGCTGGGCGGCCGCCTATGCCGGCTGCTGGCGGCCGGCTATGTCGGCTGCTGGCGGCCGGCTATGTCGGCAGCTGGGTGGCCGGCTATGTCGGCTCCTGGGTGGCCGCCTATGCCGGCTGCTGAGGGGCCGCCTATGCCGGCTGCTGAGGGGCCGCCTATGCCGGCTGCTGGGCGGCCCCTTATGTCGGCTGCTGGGCGGCCGCCTATGCCGGCTGCTGGCGGCCGGCTATGTCGGCAGCTTGGTGGCCGCCTATGCCGGCTGCTGTTAGGCCGCCTATGTCGGCTGCTGGGCGGCCCCTTATGTCGGCTGCTGGGCGGCCGCCTATGCCGGCTGCTGGCGGCCGGCTATGTCGGCTGCTGGCGACCGGCTATGTCGGCAGCTGGGTGGCCGGCTATGTCGGCAGCTGGGTGGCCGCCTATGCCGGCTGCTGTTTGGCCGCCTATGTCGGCTGCTAGGGCGGCCGCCTATGTCGGCTGCTGAGCGGCCACCTATGCCGGCTGCTGGGTGGCCGGCTATGCGGGCTGCTGTTTGGCCGCCTATGCCGGCAGCTGGGTGTTCGCCTATGCCGGCTGCTGTTTGGCCGCCTATGCCAGCTGCTGTTTGGCCGCCTATGCCGGCTGCTGGGTGGCCGCCTATGCCGGCTGCTGGGTGGCCACCTATGCCGGCTGCTGTTGGGCCGCCTATGTCGGCTGCTGAGCGGCCGCCTATGCCGGCTGCTGGGCGGCCGCCTATGCCGGCTGCTGATAGGCCGCCTATGCCGGCTGCTGTATGGCAGCCTATGACGGCTGCTAGGCGGCCCCCTATGTCGGCTACTGAGCGGCTGCCTATGTCGGCTGCTGAAGGTCCGCCTATGCCGGTTCTGGGTGGCCGGCTATGTGGGCTGCTGTTTGGCCGCCTATGCCGGCAGTTGGGTGTTCGCCTATGCCGGCTGCTGTTTGGCCGCCTATGTCGGCTGCTGAGTTGCCGCCTATGACGGCTGCTTTTTGGCCGCCTATGCCGGCTGCTGAGCGGCCGCCTATGCCGGCTACTGAGTGGCCGCCTATGCCGGCTGCTGTTTGGCCGCCTATGTCGGCTGCTGAGAGGCCGCCTATGCCGGCTGCTGAGAGGCCGCCTATGCCGACTGCTGTACGGCAGCCTATGCCGGCTGCTGGGCGGCCGCCTATGCCGGCTGCTGAGAGGCCGCCTATGCCGGCTGCTGAGAGGCCGCCTATGCCGACTGCTGTATGGCAGCCTATGACGGCTGCTGAGCGGCTGCCTATGCCGGCTGCTGAGAGGCCGCCTATGCCGGCTGCTATTTGGCCGCCTATGTTGGCTGCTGAGCGGCCGCCTATGCCAGCTGCTGGGCAGCCCCCTATGTCGGCTACTGAGCGGCTGCCTATGTCGGCTGCTGAGCGGCCGCCTATGCCGGCTGCTGGGTGGCCGGCTATGTGGGCTGCTGTTTGGCCGCCTATGCCGGCAGCTGGGTGTTCGTCTATGCCGGCTGCTGAGTTGCCGCCTATGCCGGCTGCTGTTTGGCCGCCTATGTCGGCTGCTGAGCAGCCGCTAATGCTGGCTGCTGGGCCGCCGCCTGTGTCGGCTGCTGAGCGGCCGCCTATGCCGGATGCTGTTTTTCCGCCTATGTCGGCTGCTGAGCGACCGCCTATGCCGGCTGCTGAACGGCCGCCTTTGCCGGCTGCTGAACGGCCGCCTATGCCGGCTGATGAACGGCCGCCTATGCCGGCTGATGCTTGGCCGCCTATGCCGGCTGCTGGGCGACCGCCTATGTCGGCTGCTGAGCGGCCGCCTATGCCGGCTGCTGTACGGCAGCTGGATGGCCGGCTATGCGGGCTGCTGTTTGGCCGCCTATGCCGGCAGCTAATTGTTCGCCTATGTCGGCTGCTGGGTTGCCGCCAATGCCGGCTGCTGGGTGGCCGCCTATGCCGGCTGATGTTTGGCCGCCTATGTCGGCTGCTGAGTGGCCGCCTTTGCCAGCTAATGTTTGGCCGCCTATGTCGGCTTCTGAGTTGCCGCCTATGCCGGCTGCTGTTTTTCCGCCTATGTTGGCTGCTGAGCGGCCGCCTATGCCGGCTGCTGTATGGCAGCCTATGCCGGCTGCTGGGCGGCCGCCTATGCCGGCTTCTGAGAGGCCGCCTATGCCGGCTGCTAGGCGGCCCCTTATGTTGGCTACTGAGCGGCCGCCTATGTCGGCTGCTGAGCGGCCGCCTATGCCGGCTGCTGGGTGGCCGGCTATGTTGGCTGCTGTTTGGTTGCCTATGCCGGCTGCTGGGTGGCCGCCTATGCCGGCAGCTGGGTGTCCGCCTATGCCGGCTGCTGTTTGGCCGCCTATGCCGGCTGCTGTTTGGCCGCCTTTGCCGGCTGCTGTTTGGCCGCCTATGCCGGCTGGTGAGCGGCCGCCTATGCCGGCTGGTGAGCGGCCGCCTATGCCGGCTGGTGAGCGGCCGCCTATGCCGGCTGCTTTTTGGCCGCCTATGCCGGCTGCTGGGTGGCCACCTATGCCGGCTGCTGTTTGGCTGCCTATGTCGGCTGCTGTAAGGCAAGTTCAGAGTAGAGCTGGGCTCAACTGCGGGTATGGGGGAGGTGCTTAAAGGGAAAAACGTTACAGTAGTTAAACTAATCCCAAGCACACAATCAATTGCAACAGGGTAATGCAAAAAGTGATTTTTATTATAATTATGCAAGCAGAAAGAGAATGCCACTACCGAAAAAGCAAAGACAAAGTCAAGCCAACGTTTCGGCATTCACAAGGCCTTTGTCAAGGACTTGCCTGTAAAAAAATAATAAAGATTATATACACACCAATGAGTGAACAAAATATACATATTTACATATTTACAAGGAGTATATATACACACATACATGTATCAAGGAATGGCGGGTATAGACGGATTAGACGTTGTCACAAACCACCGGGGGGGTCACTCAGAAATCCCCCGCGCTGGCTACCAGTACGTCACAATCGGGGTGTAACAAGTGGGGGGTCACCCCTCCTTTATACCTCCCGACCGACAGACAGAGCACGTGACGCGCTCTCTAGCGCCCCTCTTATAGTCAGGCCAATTATGGAATTGCCCGACAATAAGCAAGGAGGCCGCTATACTACTTATGCCGATTATTGAAGGGTCCCCGGTGAGAGTAGGGTATATATTCCCCCGACCTCCGCGGGCGGAATATATCTAAACCTCCCAGAATCTCACTGGCCTCCCCACAATAATCCTTGGCACAACTCGCTGCCACCAACCGCTTCACGGTAACTATTAGCCGAACACACAGACGTGGGATTCAAGATCGAGATAACAGAACAGCCCAAGATTAATTATATAATTTAATCAGCCTAAAGCACACTAGAAACTACAATATATACAATAGGGAATCTACAGAATATACATATGTCAGAGTACAGTCACAATCAAAGCATGGGTTACAAACAGGCATACACAGTTCCAGCAGTTACCTTGTTGCGTCTGGCCACAGGGGGGCGCTGTAGACCAGGTTTCCAGGAACTCCCTCACAGGTCTTTCCCAACCAGGCCCCCGAGCAGAAGAACCCTGGAAAATGGCCGAAGTAGGGCCATCAACCCGGACAAATCCAGGTCCCCTCCTACCTTCGTGACCTCAGAGGGAGCACTGCTCCACCCCTGGCTGGAGTCATGGACAAAATCCACAACATGGAATATGGCCATAACTTTGCCTGGGAGCGTCGTAGGCGGACGCCAACGCTCTCATTGTGACAGCCATGAATTTAGCTACAGAACGAGGGGACTCATGACCTGTCTGCCAGTTCCCCATTGGCTGACATCACGCCTGGGGCATTTCCCAATGTCCTGCTCCCACAAAAAGGGGGCGCCGGCATCGTCCACATGCGGAGACACCACCTCCATGGCCGCCACACTCATCGGAAACATGGCCCGCGAGACATGAACCATTCCCCACTGGAGTCGCTCCGTCCGGCTACCTCCACAGCCCCGCCAATGAGATACAACCCTTGCCACAGGGCGACGGCAGGGAGTCATCCCGCGTCCACTGCTCCCACACCACCCCACCTCCACATCACAGGACATGGCCATGGAGTTTGTTGCTAAACCAGTTGTGTGAAGGAAAGGGGGGTGACACCAGGAGAGGGCTTCCTGACATACTTGAATATCATGATTTATCGTCATATCTCCGGATTTACCTCACACCTCCCCCCTTTTGAGGGCGCTAGGGGGCAGCACACTCCGGTGTTCCCCCGTGCGCCCGTCCGCGACCTCTCCTTGTCGGGACAGCCCGTCCGCGTTACCGTGGTCACGGCCCCTTTTGTGGCGAATGGTGAAGTTGTATTGCTGGAGCGCAAGGCTCCATCGCAACAATCGCCCATTCGTCCCAGAGACGGTGTGCAACCAGCTGAGGGGATTGTGGTCCGTCTCCACGATGAAGTGGCGCCCGTATAGATAGGGTTGCAGACGCTGCAGGGCCCACACTATGGCCAGGCACTCCTTCTCCATCGTGGAATAGGCAACTTCCCTTGGTAACAGCTTCCTGCTCAGGTACAAGACTGGGTGCTCTTGGCTCGCAGAGTCCACCTGGCTGAGCACCGCACCGAGGCCGAAGTCACTGGCGTCGGTCTGTACTACAAACGGCCGCGTGAAGTCGGCTGCCTGTAGCACGGGCGGGCTGGACAGGGCGTCCTTTAGGGCCCGGAAGGCTGTCTCGCAGTCCATTGTCCAATCGACTGCAGAGGGCAGCTTCTTCTTGGTGAGGTCCGTCAAGGGCTTTGCCAGGCTACTATAGCATGGAACAAACCTCCTATAGTACCCAGCGGTCCCCAAGAAGGACATCACCTGCTTCTTGGTCCTGGGGGTGGGCCAGGATGCGATGGCTTCCACTTTCTCAGGCTCGGGCTTCAGTGTTCTCCCACCTACCCGGTGACCGAGGTACTGGACCTCGCTCATGGCCAGCTGACACTTTCCCGGCTTGATGGTCAAACCTGCCCGGTGGATCCGCCTGAGCACCTGTGCTAGATGCTCTAGGTGGTCCTCCCAGGTGGGACTGAAGACGGCAATGTCATCCAGGTACGCGGCCGCGTACCCTTCAAGTCCCTTGAGCAGGGTGTTGACCATCCGCTGGAAAGTGGCAGGGGCATTCCTCATCCCGAATGGCATCACCGTGGACTCGTACAGTCCAAATGGGGTAATAAAGGCAGAGCGTTCCCTGGCCTTGCGAGTCAGGGGGATCTGCCAATATCCCCGGCTCAGATCCATGATGGTCAGGTACTGAGCCCCGGCCAACTGATCGAGCAGGTCATCGATGCGTGGCATTGGGTACGCATCGGCGACCGTGACCGCATTGAGCCCCCTGTAGTCCACGCAGAACCGAGTGGTTCGGTCCTTCTTAGGGACGAGGACTACAGGCGAGGCCCAAGCGCTGTTGGATGCCTGGATCACCCCCAGCTTCAGCATCTCGTCAATCTCCTGGCGCATGTGTTGCTGCACCTCCAGGGAGACCCGATATGCTGAACGCCGGATCGGGGGATGATCCCCAGTGTCCACGTGATGGACAGCCAAGTCAGTCCTTCCGGGCTGGTTGGTAAACAACCCCCGGAAGGGGTGTAGGGTGGCCCACAGCTGGGACCGTTGGTCCTCCAAGAGCTGGTGGCCAACCTCCACATCCTCAATGGATCCGCCTGCCCTAACCTGGGCTAGCATATCCAAGAGGGTTTCCGCTTCTCCCTCCTCGGGCAGGTTGCACACGGGGAGCGCACATGCCTCCCGCTCATGATGTGCCTTCATCATGTTCACATGGAAGGGCTTCCGCCTTCCACGGGCAGGGTCCAGGGTGACCAGGTACGTCACAGGGTTGAGCTGCTGGTACACGAGGTATGGGCCTTCCCAGGCTGCCTGAAGCTTGTCCTGTGGTACGGGGACCAGTACCCACACCTTTTGACCCACTTGGTAGGTCCTCTCACAAGCGTTCTGGTCGTACCAATGCTTCTGATCGGCCTGGGCTTGAGCCATATTGTCGTGTACCAGTTGCGTCAAGGCCTGCATTTTGTCCCGGAAGCGCATGACATACTCGATAACCGACACTCCAGGGGTGGCCAAATCCCCTTCCCAAGCCTCTTTCACCAGAGCCAGGGGGCCCCGCACACGTCGCCCGTACAGGAGCTCAAACGGTGAGAATCCTGTTGAGGCCTGTGGAACCTCCCGGTAAGCAAATAACAGGTGTGGGAGATACCGCTCCCAGTCACGCCCATGGGAGTCGACCAACATCTTAAGCATCTGCTTTAAGGTGCCATTGAACCGCTCGCACAGGCCATTAGTCTGTGGATGGTACGGGCTGGCCACCAGATGTCGCACCTGGACCCGCTTACAGAGGGCCTCCATCAGCTGGGACATGAATTGGGTCCCCCGGTCAGTGAGCATTTCCTGGGGAAAACCCACTCGGGAGAAAATCTCCAGCAATGCGGTGGCCACCTTGTCAGCCCGAATGGACGACAAGGCCACTGCCTCTGGGTACCGGGTGGCATAGTCCACTACCGTCAGTATGAAGCGTCTCCCGGAGCTGCTGGGGATGGCCAGCGGGCCGACCAGATCCACAGCCATTCTCCTGAAAGGCTCATCGATGATTGGCAGAGATACCAGTGGGGCTTTGGGGCGTGGCCCCGCTTTCCCCACTCTCCGACAGGCCCCACACGAACGGCAGTAGGCAGCCACATCGTCCCCCATTTTTGGCCAGTAGAAATGCTGGTTTAACCTGGCCTTGGTCTTAGCGATCCCTAGGTGTCCGGCCATCGGAATCTCATGTGCGATCCGCAACAACTCCGTCCGGAACGGACAGGGTACCACCAACTGTCGGTCCCTGGGCCACGCCTCCGGTGAACCCCGCTGGACCGTGGCCCGGTACAGCCGTCCTCGGTCCCAGACCACTCGCTCCGGGTCCGAGTCCGAGGGAGGCTGTGCCGCCTGCTCCTTAAGAGCTTTCAGGCTGTCGTCAGCTTCTAACGCCGCCTGAAACCCCTGACTAGATGTGGCCAGAATCGACGAGACTGTCACATCCTCAGTCAGTACCCCGGGACCTGGGTCCTGGCCTCCACCTGACTCGGCTGCCACTTGGTCAGAAGGGGAGGAGCTATCGGACCTCCGGGAGGCCCCTTGGCTTCCAGCACTCCCACTGCGGGTGACAGCGGCCACAGCCGCTGCGACCGTGGGTCGTGCCTGCTCCTCCTCCGTTCCTGACCAAGTCGCCGGTTCAGGCAGACCGACCTGGCTTCCTGACACCCCGGTTGTGGGGGAACCATGCACCGAGATCCTACCTGGGAGCACTTCCGCTCCTGGACCGGCCCCAATCTCACCTGCCTGTTCCCCTCCTGCAGCAACAGAACCCCGCTGTGAAATCTCCGGGGACCCCACATCCGCTGCGGCAGCCCCCACCCCACACACCGGTCCCCCCCCTGCAGCACCCCGCTCTCCGCCCATCCCTGCAGAGGGCAACAGATCCCAGCTCACAGGCTGGTTATTTGTAGAGGCACTGTCACACCTCTCTCCGACCCCCTCCCCTGCCACAGCTGCAGCCGAGCGTGCGTCTATGGTGTCCATGCAAGCAGAAATATCAGAGTTCACTCCCTCCTCCCTTACATCACTCATAGACAACACACCAACATTGTCCGGAGTCATGTCAGTACGGGCTGAAGGTTCAGCCCTTGGTTGGGGCCCAAACTGGGAGGTTATCTGCCCCAAATCTGTCCCAAGTAGCACGCCTGCAGGGATCCGATCAGTTACCCCCACCTCCCTCACCCCTCGCCCTGCGCCCCAGTCCACATAAATGTCAGCAACAGGCAGCGCCGGGTCAATGCCTCCAATCCCGGAGACAGCGAGGGTTTTTCCAGGGATCAAGTCTTCGGGGGACACCATCTCAGGCCGCACCAGAGTCACCTCCGAGGCGCTGTCTCGCAGTCCTATGGTCACAGACCGGCCGACGGTGACAGGTTGGAAGCCGTCCAGGGACCTACCACCACCCCCACCCACACAATACACCTTGGGCGGCCCTTGGGACGGGGACGGAGCCGGGGCCTTGGGACGCTGAGGGCACATGGCCTTGAAGTGTCCAGGTAGGTTGCACTGGTGGCACCGTCTTGGTTCCGCCACGGGCCTGGAGAGGGGAGTTGAGGGGGACACCCCCTGCAGTCTAGGGGCAGGTGGGGCAGTCGCAGAATTCATCTTACCCCCTCTCCAGGTGCTGCTGGTGGCCGCTCTCCTGGCCTCAGGGGCCCGGTTGTTGGTGTAGTCATCGGCAAGGGCAGCTGTAGCCGTGGACCCCTTTGGCTTCTGGTCTCGGATGAACTGGCGGAGATCCTCAGGGCAGTTCCACAAGAGTTGCTCCGTGATGAACAAGTCCAGGATCTCCGGTCCGGTGGAAAGCTGCAGGCCTTGGGTCCAGTGGTCGGCAGCTCGGGCAAGTGCCCGCCGGTGGTCAGCCCAGGAGTCCTTTGGTCCCTTCTGTAGGCTCCGGAACTTCTTGCGGTAGGACTCTGGAGTGAGGTTGTACTGTTGGATCAGGGCCCGCTTGATGGTGTCGTAGCCCTGATCTGCCTCAGCAGGCAAGTCCCCAAGGACATCCAGGGCCTTACCCCTTAAACGGGGGGTCAGGTATTTGGCCCACTGGTCCTTGTTCAGATGGTGCTGCAAGCAAGTCCGTTCAAAAGCAGTCAAGAAAGAGTCCAAGTCTCCATCCTTCTCCAGCACTGGGAAGTCCTCAACACGGACCTTTGGAAGTTTGGTGTCTCGAAGGTCACGTGTGGCTGATGAGGGCCGGAGCTGAGCTAGCTGCAGCTGGTAGTCACGGTCTGCCTGTCGCTCTCGCTCTTCACGCGCTGCCTGCCGCTCTCGCTCCGCAGCCTCACGCTCTGCGTGCCGCTCTGCCCTGCGCTCTGCCAGGAGTTCCTTGTAGCCCTTCTGGTCTCCAGCCTGGAGAAGGGCCATAGCCATTTGAAGAAGGCTATCCGAGCCTCCCAGGCTCGGTGGAATGGCACGTGGTGATCTGCGGCACGCTGCAGAGCTAGGCGATTCACTGTCCCTTTCAGAGCGGAGGGCTGGCATCTGGCTCGTTGAGGAACCTTGGGTGAGCTGCTCCTCATCTTGTCCAGCAGTGCCAGGTTGCGCAATGTCCTCGGCAGAACGGTTTTCTGGCGTCGAGCTCCTGGAGGACTCGTGGGCAACCTCCTCATTGCTGTCCACAGCACCGTCCTCCCTCTCTTCGGCTCCTGCCTTAGCATTGGCCAGTTGCATAGCTCTGCTCCTGCTGCCATCAGCCATTCTTGCAGACTTTTGGTCACTGACACAGAACTGACACCTGATGCCTCCACACACCTTACAGTATCTGCACTCTGACACTCTAGTGTTGAGCTAGTCTGAAGACCCCAGCAGCCACAGCTGCTGCAGGCAGTCTTTAGTGTCTGGGAGTATGGGTCTCACACTCACACACACTATTATCTCGATCCCACCGCTATGCCACCAATATGTCACAAACCACCGGGGGGGTCACTCAGAAATCCCCCGCGCTGGCTACCAGTACGTCACAATCGGGGTGTAACAAGTGGGGGGTCACCCCTCCTTTATACCTCCCGACCGACAGACAGAGCACGTGACGCGCTCTCTAGCGCCCCTCTTATAGTCAGGCCAATTATGGAATTGCCCGACAATAAGCAAGGAGGCCGCTATACTACTTATGCCGATTATTGAAGGGTCCCCGGTGAGAGTAGGGTATATATTCCCCCGACCTCCGCGGGCGGAATATATCTAAACCTCCCAGAATCTCACTGGCCTCCCCACAATAATCCTTGGCACAACTCGCTGCCACCAACCGCTTCACGGTAACTATTAGCCGAACACACAGACGTGGGATTCAAGATCGAGATAACAGAACAGCCCAAGATTAATTATATAATTTAATCAGCCTAAAGCACACTAGAAACTACAATATATACAATAGGGAATCTACAGAATATACATATGTCAGAGTACAGTCACAATCAAAGCATGGGTTACAAACAGGCATACACAGTTCCAGCAGTTACCTTGTTGCGTCTGGCCACAGGGGGGCGCTGTAGACCAGGTTTCCAGGAACTCCCTCACAGGTCTTTCCCAACCAGGCCCCCGAGCAGAAGAACCCTGGAAAATGGCCGAAGTAGGGCCATCAACCCGGACAAATCCAGGTCCCCTCCTACCTTCGTGACCTCAGAGGGAGCACTGCTCCACCCCTGGCTGGAGTCATGGACAAAATCCACAACATGGAATATGGCCATAACTTTGCCTGGGAGCGTCGTAGGCGGACGCCAACGCTCTCATTGTGACAGCCATGAATTTAGCTACAGAACGAGGGGACTCATGACCTGTCTGCCAGTTCCCCATTGGCTGACATCACGCCTGGGGCATTTCCCAATGTCCTGCTCCCACAAAAAGGGGGCGCCGGCATCGTCCACATGCGGAGACACCACCTCCATGGCCGCCACACTCATCGGAAACATGGCCCGCGAGACATGAACCATTCCCCACTGGAGTCGCTCCGTCCGGCTACCTCCACAGCCCCGCCAATGAGATACAACCCTTGCCACAGGGCGACGGCAGGGAGTCATCCCGCGTCCACTGCTCCCACACCACCCCACCTCCACATCACAGGACATGGCCATGGAGTTTGTTGCTAAACCAGTTGTGTGAAGGAAAGGGGGGTGACACCAGGAGAGGGCTTCCTGACATACTTGAATATCATGATTTATCGTCATATCTCCGGATTTACCTCACAGACGTCAAATGGGTGAACCACTGGTAGGGCGTTTTGCTTTCAAAGATCAACTTGCTGGATGGAGAGAGGGATACAACAACAATAAGCACCATGGGAAAAATAGCAAGCAAAACGTACAGTAACAACAAGCACGCGCTGGTACATAAATCGATCAAATGGTAGTGCCGGCGGGCAATGAAATCATAAAATGAACCCAATACGTTCAGAGCCATCAGAGATGGGTAACATAGTAGACAATGCAGGACATACTGTATTAGTGATAGAGATATAAGCAGAGCACTTATTACCGGACGGGCAGAACCAGGAGGAGGCAGCAGATTAAACAGTGCAACTGCTATCTTAATGGTCAGGCGCCTAAGATTTAAACTAAATATAGCATGTATAGAAAACGCTAGCAATGGTATACAGATAAACAGTACACAGTATATAAGCGCAGTAGACAGTATGAGGTTAAAAACATACCCAGAATCAAGGAGGTATGAAAGGTGAATGGGTAGATGGAGGAAGTGCCTATGGAGAGACAGGATACATTAGTACAAATTGCTATGCATGTGGAGACCAGGCAAGTAGAGGTGCGGAGTATAGATAGTGTGATTACCTTACAGGGCACAGGGGCACAGGGGCAGGGGGACAGGGTCCCAGAGGTGCAGGCAGCAGGCATGTGGCAATGGGGTCTGTGAAATAGCGGCTATTTGTAGCCCGGGCAGTACTTCCTGGTGTGACTCATTGGGGGCAGGTGCGCAGGCGCCCGTGACGTCAGTGATGACGTGGGCTTGCTACTGCGCATGCGTCCGACGTCAGTGGGGAGCAGGAGAGGTGCTGTGAGAAGGCGTTGTAAATTCCTAAGTGCGCATGCGCGCAGGACGTCACAGAGGGGGCAGACTCCAGGGACGGGATCCCTGTCAGCATGGGTCACAAGACTAAGCGCGCGTGTGTGCGTCGCGTCACAGAGGGGGCGGGGTAAGGGGAGTATCAGTCTGTGAACGGGGGTATGGGTGCTTGTTAGAGCGTAACGTCATATAGGGGGCCGGATGTAATTGAGAGGTACGAGTCCCTGTATGTAGTTATTGACGCCGGTGTGTACCAGCGCATTACATTCATGGAACCGGGATATGTGCGGTGGGGAAACATATTTTGAGTGACTGTGTGTAAAATGTATGTGTGGTGTGCAGATGAGGAGTCAGTATTTATGATGTAAAGGGGAGGATTGTATGTGACTGTAGAGAGGGGCTAGGAAAATGGGTGGGACGATGGGGCTAGTATACAGCTATATACTGCTGATATATAGCTGCTTGTATATAGCTGGTATATGGCTGATATGTACTGCTGGTATATAGCTGGTATAGGCAAAAAGTCCTATGGTAGAAGTGTATACATGAGGAGAGGAGGGAGATAATCAAGGCAGGGTGGAGGATGGAATGGAAATGAATGTAATGGTTTACTTGGGTGTAAAGAAGATATGTAGTATATGTATGTCAATGTTGTGTGTTGGGAGAGCACGTGTGCCCCAGTGTGTGACGTGGGTGGGGGGGGGGGGAAATTGTTGGAAAGGGAGGGAATAGTGATGGGGTAAGGATGCTACCTGGTGAAGAGGAGGTGCCAGTCGTGGAGAAAGTGCATGGGTGGGATCCGATCAGTGGAGCAGGTGATCAGTATCTCTAAAAGAAAAATGAGATAGGTTAGGAAAAATGGTTATATAGGCAACAAATAAATGCATAAAACACAATACATGGCAATGGTCTACATAGGTACACAGGCAAGATTAATAATTCGTTTCATATTCTCTATTCATGCCCCATGGTTCGAAGGGTTTGTAAAGTATGTATCCAGTATGCCTCACGGTCCCGGAGGATTTGTACCCTATTGCCACCACTTCTGGGTAGTGGGATATGTTCTAATATTTGAAACCTTAATTGGGAGACTGAGTGACCTCTGGCCGCAAAGTGAGCCGGAATGGGGAGTACAGTCTGGCCGCACCGTATAGTCGATTTATGTTTACTACTACGGTCTCGGATATGTTGGGTCGTTTCCCCAACATATCCGAGACCGCAGGGGCATTTGATTAGGTAAACAACAAAGTTCGTGTCACATGTGTAGAAACCTCGGATGGGATATTGTTTGCCAGTTCTGGGGTGTGTAACGAACTCTCCTCTGGTGACATTAGAGCACTGTACACAATGGAGACACGGGAATGTGCCCTTACGTGGCGTGGCCAAAAAACTCTGTCTGTCCCGGTTTAGGGATGAACCAATGTCTGCTCGGACCAAAGTGTCTTTGATATTGCGAGGGCGTTTGTGACAAATCAAAGGTGGAGATTGAAATTCCTCAACGTCCGGGTATGCACTGCCGAGAATTGGCCAATGTTTTTTAATAACCTGGCTAAACGAAGGGGAGAACGGGTGATATGTATTCACGAACGGTATGCGTTGTTTTTTGTTGGGTTCTGGATTGCGTCTGGGGGAAATATTAGTTGCAATATGGTGCGGATAGTCCCTGGCTTGAAATTTCCTGCTCATTTCTTGATGTCTGAGTGTGCGCGTTGTGGGATTGGAAACGATCCTTTCAACTCTACAATGCTGGGAGATAGGCAGAGATTTCTTGGTATGTTTCGGGTGACAGCTACTGTAGAGAAGAAGACTGTTTTTGTCTGTGGGTTTTGAGTATATGTCGGTAGCTAGTTTACTGTTGGGGTCCCGGATGACCAGGGTGTCGAGGAAGTTGATGGAGTCGTGATCGTAGTGGAGGGTAAAAGAGATGTTGGGAGAGATGGTATTGATGTCATTGAAGAAGCTAGTGAGTGATTCTTCACTACCGGTCCAGATGAAGAATATGTCATCTATATAGCGTTTCCAAAGGGGGATATTGATGGGAAAGAAGGGATGTGGGTAAATGAAATCTTCCTCAAATTTGGCCATATATATGTTTGCATATGGAGGTGCTACGTTCGAACCCATTGCGGTCCCTTTCCGCTGCATGTAGAACGTGTCTTCGAACAGGAAGAAGTTATTTTCCAAGACCACCCTAAGGGTGTCCAGGCAAAATTGTTTTTTCAGATGGTCAAAGTCGGTGTGGGTATTGAGAAACCACTCAACTGCCCGGAGACCTCCTTGATGGTCAATGCTAGTGTACAAGCTGGTCACATCCATGGTGACCAGGAGATCATTGTTGGTGATTTGGTTGATACTGGATATGGTTTCCAGAAAGTGAGTGGTGTCCTTGAGGTAAGAGGGGGTTTTTGGGATGAGGGGTGTGAGTATCTTTTCCAGGGTACGGGCAAGTGGGGACAAAATGGAATCGGTGGAAGCGTCGATTGGTCGGCCGGGGGGGGAGGTGATATTTTTATGTATTTTGGGGAGGGTGTAAAATACGGGTGTGATGGGATGGTTGTTGATGAGAAAACTAGAGAGTTTGCTATCTATTGTGGCGTTGCTGGTGTAGAAGTCGACCAAATTTTTAATGGTAGAGCGGATGGTCGCAGTGGGGTCCCGTGGAATAGGGGTATAGGTTGTGGAGTCACTGAGTTGGCTCCTAATTTCAGACACGTAGTAAGATTTATCGAGGACAACGATGGCACCACCTTTATCGGCAGGTTTTATAACCAGATGGGGATTGTTTTTAAGTGCGAGGAGGGCCTTAGATTCCTCATTTGTCATATTATGACGGAGGTGTAGCTGTCCATGTCCTATATTGATTTTAATCTTATCAATGTCACGTGTGACTAGTGATACGTATGTCTCTACTGGATGGTAGCGCCTAGGTGGTTGAAAGGTGCTTGGATTGGAGAGGCCTAATTCACGTAATGACAGAGAGGTTGCCGGACAAGAGTCCAATGTGGGGACTACAGGGTTAGAGCCTGGAGGATTCTGAGGGGTGGCAAAATGGGCCTTTAGCCGGAGATTCCTAAAGAATCTATTTAATTCTTGCTGCAGGGTGAAGGTGTTGAGTGGGGGCGTGGGACAGAAGCTAAGGCCTTTCTGTAGGACCCGGGTTTCTGTGGGTGTAAGAGTGAGCGAGGAGATGTTATACACGATATTCTCCCTACCTGGGACCGTGTGTTGATCCTGTGCGGGGGAGCCCTGTTTCTTGCCCCTCCTGGTTTGCCTCTTGTCTGGGGACCGGTACCTAAAAAAGAAGAAGAATTGGGACCGGAATAACTCTGGTCGCTGTCCGAGCTGTAGGTGCTTGTGTAGTTCCCTCGATGGGAGGGCCTTCGTTCTGATGGAAATGAGGAGGTGCGCCATTTGTAGACTCGATTTCTCAAGTAGTCGTCTTGATCACGAATTAATTTTGAACGTTTTCGGGTTTGAAGGGTCTGTTGGAATTCCGTAATGGACTCTTGGTTCTTAGTTTTCAAGGAGGAGAAGTCAGCAGCAGGGAGAGTCTGGGACAGTTGTTCCTCGATGGTCTTTATGCTAGCATCAACAGTGGCAATCTCTTTCTGCAGGTAATCAAGTGTCAATATGATAATATCGAGAGAACACTTATTGAGGATACCCTCGAATTGATCGCAGTACGAGGGATTATCAGCAAAGAGAGTTGGCCTTAGAGGGACTCTAAGTCCTCTGGGGATGCGTTGAGCCCGGTGATACTCCGCGAGGGTCACTGCGTGGAGTTCAAGCGACGTGTGTCGCTTCAACTCTTTGAGATAATCCCTGGTGCGGAGCTCCTCCGTGGGTACAGTGAGAAAACGATTAGTCGCGGATATCCCAGCCAGGACAGTCGCCGCTTGATCGTTACTGTACGAAAGTGTTGGGAGAGACATTAAGGGTGCTGTGCAGGAGCACCAGCATAAAAAATAGTAAGCTAAGTTCAGAGTAGAGCTGGGCTCAACTGCGGGTATGGGGGAGGTGCTTAAAGGGAAAAACGTTACAGTAGTTAAACTAATCCCAAGCACACAATCAATTGCAACAGGGTAATGCAAAAAGTGATTTTTATTATAATTATGCAAGCAGAAAGAGAATGCCACTACCGAAAAAGCAAAGACAAAGTCAAGCCAACGTTTCGGCCTTCACAAGGCCTTTGTCAAGGACTTGCCTGTAAAAAAATAATAAAGATTATATACACACCAATGAGTGAACAAAATATACATATTTACATATTTACAAGGAGTATATATACACACATACGTGTATAAAGGAATGACGGGTATAGACGGATTAGACGTCAAATGGGTGAACCACTGGTAGGGCGTTTTGCTTTCAAAGAACAACTTGCTGGATGGAGAGAGGGATACAACAACAATAAGCACCATGGGAAAGATAGCAAGCAAAACGTACAGTAACAACAAGCACGCGCTGGTACATAAATCGATCAAATGGTAGTGCCGGCGGGCAATGAAATCATAAAATGAACCCAATACGTTCAGAGCCATCAGAGATGGGTAACATAGTAGACAATGCAGGACATACTGTATTAGTGATAGAGATATAAGCAGAGCACTTATTACCGGACGGGCAGAACCAGGAGGAGGCAGCAGATTAAACAGTGCAACTGCTATCTTAATGGTCAGGCGCCTAAGATTTAAACTAAATATAGCATGTATAGAAAACGCTAGCAATGGTATACAGATAAACAGTACACAGTACATAAGCGCAGTAGACAGTATGAGGTTAAAAACATACCCAGAATCAAGGAGGCATGAAAGGTGAATGGGTAGATGGAGGAAGTGCCTATGGAGAGAAAGGCATAGGCGGCTGCCTATGCCGGCTGCTGAGTGGCCGCCTATGTCTGCTGCTGTTTGGCCGCCTATGTCGGCTGCTGAGCTGCCGCCAATGCCGGCTGCTGGGTGGCCGCCAATGCCGGCAGCTGGGTGGCCGCCAATGCCGGCAGCTGGGTGGCCGCCTATGCCGGCTGCTGTTTGGCCGCCTATGCCGGCTGCTGAGCGGCCGCCTATGCTGGCTGCTCTTTGGCCGCCTATGCCGGCTGCTGGGCGGCCGCCTATGCCGGCTTCTGGGTGGCCGCCTATGCTGGAAGCTGGGTGGCAGCCTCTTCCGGCTGCTGTTTGGCCGCCTATGTCGGCTGCTGAGTGGCCGCCTATGGAGGCTGCTGTTTGTTCGCTTATGCCGGCTGCTGTTTGGCCGCCTATGCCGGCTGCTGCGCGGCCGCCTATGCCGGCCGCTGGGCGGCTGTGCGTGGCCGCCTAAGTCGGCTGCTGTTTAGTCGCCTATGCCGGCTGTTTGGCCGCCTTTGTCGGCTGCTGAGTAACCGTCTATGCCGGCTGCTGTTTGGCCTGCCTATGTCGGCTGCTGGGTGGCCGCCTATGCCGGCTGCTGCGTGGCCGCCTATATCGGCTGCTGTTTGGCGTTTATGCCGGCTGCTGTTTGGCCGCCTATGCCGGTTGCTGAGCTGCCGCCAATGCCGGCTGCTGGGTGGCCGCCAATGCCGGCAGCTGGGTGGCCGCCTATGCCGGCTGCTGGGCGGCCGCCTATGCCGGCTTCTGGGTGGCCGCCTATGCCGGAAGCTGGGTGGCAGCCTATGCCGGCTGCTGTTTGGCCGCCTATGTCTGCTGCTGTTTGGCCGCCTATGGAGGCTGCTGTTTGTTCGCTTATGCCGGCTGCTGTTTGGCCGCCTATGCCGGCTGCTGTTTGGCCGCCTATGCCGGCTGCTGCGCGGCCGCCTATGCCGGCCACTGGGCGGCTGTGCGTGGCCGCCTAAGTCGGCTGCTGTTTAGTCGCCTATGCCGGCTGTTGTTTGGCCGCCTTTGTCGGCTGCTGAGTAACCGTCTATGCCGGCTGCTGTTTGGCCTGCCTATGCCGGCTGCTGAGCGGCCGCCTATGTCGGCTGCTGGGTGGCCGCCTATGCCGGCTGCTGCGTGGCCGCCTATGTCGGCTGCTGTTTGTTCGCCTATGCCGGCTGCTGTTTGGCCGCCTATGCCGGCTGCTGTTTGGCCGCCTATGCCGGCTGCTGTTTGGCCGCCTATGCCGGCTGCTGAGTGGCCGCCTATGACGGCTGCTGGGTGGCTGCCTATGCCGGCTGCTTCGCGGCTGCCTATGCCAGATGCTGGGCTGTCGCTGCGTGGCCGCCTAAGTCGGCTGCTGTTTGGTCGCCTATGCCGGCTGCTGTTTGGCCGCCTATGCCGGCTGCTGAGTGGCCGCCTATGATGGCTGCTGGGTGGCCGCCTATGCCGGCTGCTGGGCGGTCGCTGCGTGGCCGCCTAAGTCGGCTGCAGAGTGGCCGCCTATGTCGGCTGCTGTTTGGCCGCCTATGCCGGCTGCTGCGCGGCCACCTATGCCGGCCGCTGGGCGGCTGCTGCGTGGCCGCTTAAGTTGGCTGCTGTTTAGTCGCCTATGCCGGCTGCTGTTTGGCCGCCTATGCTGGCTGCTGAGTGGCCGCCTATGACGGCTGCTGTTTGGCCGCCTATGTCGGCTGCTGAGCGGCCGCCTATGTCGGCTGCTGTGCGGCCGCCTATGCCGGCTGCTGGGTGGCCGCCTATGCCGGCTGCTGCGTGGCCGCCTATGTCGGCTGCTGTTTGGCCGCCTATGCCGGCTGCTGTTTGGCCGCCTATGCCAGCTTCTGGGTGGCCGCCTATGCCGGCTGCTGCGTGGCCGCCTATGTCGGCTGCTGCGTGGCCGCCTATGCCGGCTACTGTTTGGCCGCCTAAGTCGGCTGCAGAGTGGCCGCCTATGTCGGCTGCTGTTTGGCCGCCTATGCTGGCTGCTGCGCGGCCACCTATGCCGGCCGCTGGGCGGCTGCTGCGTGGCCGCTTAAGTCGGCTGCTGTTTAGTCGCCTATGCCGGCTGCTGTTTGGCCGCCTGTGCCGGCTGCTGAGTGGCCGCCTATGACGGCTGCTGTGCGGCCGCCTATGCCGGCTGCTGGGTGGCCGCCTATGCCGGCTGCTGCGTGGCCGCCTATGTCGGCTGCTGTTTGGCCGCCTATGCCGGCTGCTGCGTGGCCGCCTATGTCGGCTGCTGCGTGGCCGCCTATGCCGGCTACTGTTTGGCCGCCTATGCCGGCTGCTGGGGGCCGCCTATGCCTGCTGCTATTTTGCCGCCTATGCCTGCTGCTGTTTGGCCGCCTATTCCGGCTGCTATTTGGCCGCCTATGCCGGCAGCTGGGTGGCCGCCTATTCCGGCTGCTGTTTGGCCGCCTATGCCGGCTGCTGCGCGGCCCCCTATGCCGGCCGCTGGGCGGCTGCTGCGTGGCCGCTTAAGTCGGCTGCTGTTTAGTCGCCTATGCCGGCTGCTGTTTGGCCGCCTATGCCGGCTGCTGAGTGGCCTCCTATGACGGCTGCTGTTTGGCCGCCTATGTCGGCTGCTGAGCGGCCGCCTATGTCGGCTGCTGTGCGGCCGCCTATGCCGGCTGCTGTGCGGCCGCCTATGCCGGCTGCTGCGCGGCCGCCTATGTCGGCTGCTGTTTGGCCGCCTATGCCGGCTGCTGTTTGGCCGCCTATGCCGGCTTCTGGGTGGCCGCCTGTGCCGGCTGCTGCGTGGCCGCCTATGTCGGCTGCTGCGTGGCCGCCTATGCCGGCTACTGTTTGGCCGCCTAAGTCGGCTGCAGAGTGGCCGCCTATGTCGGCTGCTGTTTGGCCGCCTATGCTGGCTGCTGCGCGGCCACCTATGCCGGCCGCTGGGCGGCTGCTGCGTGGCCGCTTAAGTCGGCTGCTGTTTAGTCGCCTATGCCGGCTGCTGTTTGGCCGCCTGTGCCGGCTGCTGAGTGGCCGCCTATGACGGCTGCTGTGCGGCCGCCTATGCCGGCTGCTGGGTGGCCGCCTATGCCGGCTGCTGCGTGGCCGCCTATGTCGGCTGCTGCGTGGCCGCCTATGCCGGCTGCTGGGTGGCCGCCTATGCCGGCTGCTGCGTGGCCGCCTATGTCGGCTGCTGCGTGGCCGCCTATGCCGGCTGCTGGGGGCCGCCTATGCCTGCTGCTATTTTGCCGCCTATGCCTGCTGCTGTTTGGCCGCCTATTCCGGCTGCTATTTGGCCGCCTATGCCGGCTGCTGTTTGGCCGCCTATGCCGGCTGCTGTTTGGCCGCCTATGCCGGCTGCTGTTTGGCCGCCTATGCCGGCTGCTGTTTGGCCGCCTATGCCGGCTGCTGTTTGGCCCCTAAGCCGGCTGCTGAGCGTCCGCCTATGCCAGCTGCTGGGCGGCCGCCTATGCCGGCTGCTGAGCGGCCGCCTGTGCCGGCTGCTGTTTAGCCGCCTCTGCCGGCTGCTGTTTGGCCTCCTATGCCGGCTGCTGAGCCGCCGCCTATGCTGCGCGGCCGGCACTGTTGGCTGTTGCATGGCAGGCTCTACTGGCAACTGTGTGGCCGGCTGTGCTGGCTGTTGCGTAGCCAGCTGTGCTGGCTGCTGCATGGCTGGCTCTGATGGCTGCTATGTGGCCGGCTCTGCTGTCTGGTACGTGGACGGCTATGCCTGCTGCAGCCAAGCCGGCATTGCCTGCTGTGTGCCTGGCTTTTCTGGCTGTTGAGTGACCGGCTCTGTTGTCTGCTGCGTGGCTGGCTGCTGTGTGGCCGGTTGTACTGGCAGCTGCGTGTCCGGCTCTGCTAGCTGCTGCGCCGCCTGCTGTTTTTGCTGCTGAGCGCCTGGTTGTGCCAGCTGCTGAGCCTCCGGCTGTGCCGGCTGCTGCAAGGCCGGCTGTACTGGCAGCTGCATGGATGGCTCTTCTGGCAGCTGCGCGGCCGGCACTGTTGCTGTTGCATGGCAGGCTCTACTGGCAACTGTGTGGCCGGCTGTGCTGGCTGCTGCATGGCTGGCTCTAATGGCTGCTATGTGGCCGGCTATACTGGCAGCTGCGCGGCTGGCTCTGCTGGCTGCTGCGTGGCCGGCTATGCTGGCTGCTGAGCGGCCAGTTGTGTCGTCTGCTGAGCTGCTGGCTGTGCCGGCTGCTGCAAGGCCGGCTGTACTGGCAACTGCGAAGCCAGCTCTGTTGGCAGCTGCGTGGCCAGCTCTGTTTGCTTCTGCGTGGCCGGCTTTACTGGCTGCTGCGCGGAAAGCTCTTCTGGCAGCTGTGTGGTCGGGTCTGCTGGCTCCTGCGTGCCCTGCTCTGCTGGCTGCTGCATGGATGGCTTTGCTGGCTTCTACATGGCTGGCTGTGCTGCCGCCTATGCCGGCTGCTGAGGGGCCGCCAATGCTGGCTGCTGAGTGGCCGCCAATGCCGGAAGCTGCGCGGCCGGGTCTGCTGGCTCCTGCGTGCCCTGCTCTGCTGGCTGCTGCGTGGATGGCTTTGCTGGCTGCTACATGGCTGGCCGTGCTGCCGCCTATGCCGGCTGCTAAGTGGCCGCCAATGCCGGCTGCTGAGAGGCCGCTGCGCGGCCACCTATGCTGGCTGCTGAGCGGCCTCCCATGCCGGCTGCTGAGGGGCCGCCCATGCCGGCTGCTGAGGGGCCGCCTATGTCGGCTGCTGAGCTGCTGCTTATGCCAGCTGCTGCGTGGCCGGCTGTGCTGGCTGCTGCGTTGCCATATCTCATGGCTGGCTGCTGTGTGGAATGCTATGCTTGCTGCTGCGAGGCCAGCTTTGTGGCCAGCCATGCCGGCTGCTGCGTGGCTGCCTTTGTCAGCTGCTGAGACGGCTTTTGGGCTGCCAGCTATACCAGCTGCTGCGAGGTCGGCAGCTGCGCGGACTTCTCTGCTGGCTGCTACGTGGCCGGCAGTGCCTGTTATGTGGCTGGTTGTGCCGGCTGCTGCGAGGTCGGCTGTGCTGGCAGTTGTACGGCTGTTTCTGCTCCTAGCTGAGCGGCCTGCTGTGCCGGCATTTGCGGCCGGCATTGCTAGCTGCTGCATGGCCGGCTGTGCTGGCAGCTGCGCGGACAGCTCTGCTGGCTGCTATGTGGCCAGTACTGGCTGCTGTATGGCCGCTATTGCCTGCTGTGTGGCCAGCTGTGCTGGCTTCTGTGCCGTCAGCTGCAAGGCCGGCTGTACTGGCAGCTGCGCGGCCGGCTCTGCTGGCTGCTGTGTGGCCGGTTGTACTGGCAGCTGCGCGGACGGCTCTGCTGGCAGCTGCATATCCGGCTGTGCTAGCTGCTCCGTGGCTGGCTCTGCTAGCTCCTGCATGGCCGGCTGTGCCAGCTTCTGAGCGTCCAGGTGTGACGGCTGCTGAGCAGCCGATTGTGTCAGCTGCTGAAAGGTCGGCTGTACTAGCAACTGCGAGGCCAGCTCTGTTGGCAGCTGCGTGGCCGGCACTGCTGGCTGCTGCACGGCCGGATGTACCAGCTGCTGCGTGGCAGGCTTTGCTGGCTGCTGCATGGCCGGCTCTGCTGGCTGCTGCATGGCTGGCTGCTGCGTGGCCGGCTGCTGACAGGTCAGCTGTTCTAAGGCCGGCTCTGCTGGCAGCTGCGTGGCCGGCTGTACTTGCAGCTGTGCGGCCTGCTCTGCTGGTTGCTACGTGGCCAGATGTACTGGCAGATGCGCGGCCGGCTGTGCCGACTGCTGCGAGGTGGCTCTACTGGCTGCTGCATAGCTGGCTCTGCTGGCTGCTGCGTGGCCGGCTGTGCTGGCTGCTGCATTGCTGGCTCTGCTTGCTGCTGCATGGTTGGCAATGCCTGCTGTGTGGCCGGCGGTGCCGGCTGTTGAGTCGCTGGCTTTGTTGTCTGATGCGTGGCCAGCTGTGTTGTTTGCTGCGTGGCTGGCATTGCTGGCTGCTGCTTGGCCGGCTGTGCTGACTGCTCGGTGGCCGACTGTGCTAGCTGCTGCGCGGCTGGATGTACCCGCTGCTGTGTGACAGGCTCTGCTGGATGCTGTGTGGCCGCTGTGCTTACAACTGTGTGGACGGCTCTGCTAGCTGCTGCATGGCCGGCAGTGCCTGCTGTGTGGCCAGGTTTGCCAGCCTCTGTTGTCTTCTGCGTGGCCGGAATTGCAAGCTGCTGCGTGGCTGGCTCTGATGGCTGCAACATGGCCGGCTGTACTGGCAGCTGCGAGGTCGGCTCTGCTGGCTGCTGTGTGGCCGGTTGTACTGGCAGCTGCGCTGCTGCCTCTGCTGGCTGCTGCGTGGCCGTATGTGCCAGCTTCTGAGCGGCCAGGTGTGACGGCTGCTTAGCTGCTGCAAGGCCAGCTCTGTTGGCAGTTGCGCGGCCGGCTCTGCTGGCTGCTGCGGGGCCGGCTGTACTGGCAGCTGCATGGAAGGCTCTGCTGGCTGCTGCGTGTCCAGCAGTGCATGCTGTGTGGCAGGCTTTTCCGGCTGTTGTGACCAGCTCTGTTGTCTGCTGCGTGGCCGGCTCTGCTGGCTGCTACGTGGCCGACTATGTTGGCTGCTGCGAGGCCAGCTGTACTGGCAGCTGCGCAGCTGGCTCTACAGGCAGCTGGGCGGCCAGATGTGATGGCTGCTCCTTGGTAGCTCTGCTGGCATCTGCGCAGCTGGGTGTGCTGGCAGCTGTGTGGCCGGCTCTTCTGACTGTTGAGCGGTCAGTTGTGACGGCTGCTACTTGGCTGGATGTACTGGCAGATGCACAGCCGGCTCTGTTGTCTGATGCGTGGCCAGCTGTGTTGGCTACTGCGTGGTCGGCTATACCGTCTGTTGAGGTGTCAGCTCTACTGGCTGCTACGTGGCCGGCTGTACAGGCAGCTGCTGGCTACTGTGTGTTCGGTTGTACTGGCAGCTGTGCGGACGGCTCTGCTGGCAGCTGCGCAGCTAGCTCTGTTGGCAGCTGCGCGGCCGGCTCTGCTGGCTGCTGCGTGGCCGGTTGTGCCAGCTGCTGAGCCGCTGACTGTGCCGGCTGCTGCAAGGTCGGCTGTACTGGCAACTGTGAGGCCGGCTCTGCTGGCTGCTGCGTGGCCGGCTGTACTGGCAGCTGCATGGAAGGCTCTGCTGGCAGCTGCACAACCGACACTTCTGGCTGCGGCCGGACGAACCAGCTTTTGCGTGGCCAGCTCTGCTGGCTGGTACGTGGACGGCTCTGCCTGCTGCAGCAAAGCCGGCATTGCCTGTTGTGTGGCCGGCTCTGTTGTCTTCTGCGTGGCCAGCTGTGCTGGCTGCTGGGTGGCTGGCTGCTGTGTGGCCGGTTGTACTGGCAGCTGCGTGTCCAGCTCTGCTAGCTGCTGCGCGGCCTGCTGTGCCAGCTACTGAGCCTCCGGCTGTGCCGGCTGCTGTACTGGCAGCTGCATGGATGGCTCTGCTGGCAGCTGCGCAGCCAGCACTGTTGGCTGCTGCAGGACAGGCTCTACTGGCAACTGTGTGGCCGGCTGTGCTGGCTGCCTCTGCTGGCTGCTGCATATCTGGCTCTGCTGGCTGCTGCGTGGCCGGCTATGCTGGCTGCTGAGCGGCCAGTTGTGTCATCTGCTGAGGGGCTGGCTGTTCCGGCTGCTGCAAGGCTGGCTGTACTGGCAACTGCGAAGCCAGCTCTGTTGGCAGCTGCGTGGCCGGCTGTACTGGCAGCTGCGCGGCCGGGTCTGCTGGCTGCTGCGTGTATGGCTTTGCTGGCTGCTGTGCGGCCGGATGTACCAGCTGCTGCGTGGCCGGCTCTGCTAGCTGGTACGCGGACGGCTCTGCCGACTGCTGTGTGGCCGGCTTTTCTGGCTGTTGAGTGGCCGGCTGTGTTGGCTGCTGAGCCGCCGGCTCTGCCAGCTGCTTCGATGCCGGCTGTACTGGCTGCTGTGTGGATGGCTCTGCTGGCTGCTGCGCGGCCGGATGAACCAACTTCTGCATGGCAGGCTCTGCTGGCTGTTGTGTGGATGGTTCTGCTGACTGCTGCGTGGCCACTCTCCTGGCTGGTACGCGGATGGCTCTTCCGGCTTCTGCGAGGCCAGCAGTGCCTGCTGTGTGGCCGGCTGTGTTGGTTGCTGAGCTGCCGACTCTGCCAGCTGCTTCGATGCCAGCTGTACTGGCTGTTGCATGGCCGGCTTTGCTAGCTGCTGCGCCAGCTGTTGAGCGGCCAGCTGTGTCGGCTGTTGAGTGGTCGGCTCTCCCGGCTTCTGCGAGGCCAGCTGTACTGGTAGCTGGTTGGCCAACTCTGCCGGCAGCTGGGTGGCCAGTTTTCCCGGCTGCTGCGAGGCTAGCTGTACTGGCAGCTGCGCGGCCGGCTCTGTTGGCAGCTGCACAGCTGGCTCTGCTGACTGCTGTGTGGCTGGTTGTACTCACAGTAGTCAGCCGGCTCTGCGTGGCCGGCATTGCTGGTTGCTAGGCGGCTGGCCCTGCCGGCTTTTTGGCTGCTGCAAGACCTGCTGAGCTGGCACCTGCGCGACCAGTTGTGAAAGCTGCTGAGCAGCCAGCTGTGTTGGCTGTTGAGGGGCCGGCTCTCCCGGCTTCTGCGAGACTGGCTGTACTGGTAGCTTGGTGGTCGGCTTTACTGGCTGCTGCACGGCCTGCGCTGAACGGAAGTCTCTTCTGGCTGCTGCGGGGCCGGCGCTGCTGGATACTGTGTGGCCTGCTGTGCCGGCTGCTGAAAGGCCGGCTGTGCCGGCAGCTGAGCAGACTGCTCTGTTGGCTGCTACATGGCCGGCTTTGCCGGCTGTTGAGTGGCCGGCTGTGCTGGCTGCTGACAGGCCAGCTATACCAGCTGTTCTGGCTGCTATGTGGCCGGCTGTACGTGCAGCTGTGCCGCTTGCTCTGCTGGCTGCTACGTGGCTGGATGTACTGGAAGATACGAGGCTGCCTCTACTGGCACTGGCTGCTGCATTGCCGGCTCTACTGGCAGCTGTGCGGCTGGCTGCTACTTGGCAGATACATAGGCAGCTGGGTGGTAGGCTGTGCCGGCAGAGGTAGAAGTAATGCTGTGCTGCGGGCATCTGTGCAGCAAGCGGCGGTATTTCAAATAATGGCAACCACAGTTGGCGCATGGGCAGGAGATCTCAGCTCAAGCTCTCATTAGCGCAGGCGACTACTCCGGCCTTCATTTCTTTGAAACCCCAGAGCAGAGCCCGCAGCTCCAGGACAGGTTGCGAGGCCGGCTCTGCTGGCAGCTGCGCGATCGGCTATGCCAGCTGCTGAGCAACCAGTTGTGAAGGCAGCTGCGTGGCTAGCTCTGCTGGTTGCTGTGTGGCCTGCTGTGCCAGCTGCTGCGTGGCCAGCAGTGTCGGCTTTTGAGTGGCCGGCTCTGCTGGCTGCTGTGCTGGCAGCTGTGTGGCCGGCTGTGTGGCAGTCTGCTGGGAGGCCGGCTCTGCCGGTTGCTGTGCGGCCTCTTGTGCTGGCTGCTAAGGGGCTGGCTGAGTCTACTGCTTTGCCGGCTGCTGGAAGGCCGGCTATACTGGCTGCTGCTTGGCCAGCTGTAATGAAATGCATAGAAAAGTGTCTGGGGAAAAAAAAGGAAAAACACTTAAACGTGATTAAAAAATTTTTATTGATCAGCATGCCTATATTACATTTGTGCATTTAGTCATGATGCAGAAAGGCTGCATGAATTTGTAGTAAATACATTTAAAGCCAACCCAACATTTTCTGTTCAATTACAGCATAATATACAAGCTTCACAAAAGTAGTTCTATAAGACACTTCACTTTTTCCATCAGCCCCCATAATACATTTTTTTTCTTTTTTTTACAAAGAGGTTACCTTAGCCATTCAAGTAAATTCTGGAATTTATTTCTATCTCTCATCTTTAAAATGTGGTTGTTGAATATATATCAAAAAATATATTTCACATAATTTTCTCTAATTTAAATGACTTTGTTAAAAAGCCAACATCTTTTCAATTTTTTCTGACTACAAAGCCACTGTTTTGAAGCTAAACCCATGTTCACATGTTGGAGCTGTGTGAGTGTGCAGCGTATGACGTCATTTCTTAGACAGACAGAATAGGGCAATTATAGAAGATAGATAGATGTATGGAAATAGATACTTCTGCAAAGTGAAACCATAATGCAAGTATAACAGAGCCCAGTTCTTCTCCAGAATATTTTGGTTACTTTTATCTTTTCATTTTATAATAAGGATCATATAGTCGTGTATTAATTGAATAGTGTATTAATGTTTCAGATCATCAGTGAGAATTATTTTACTTATTATAGAAAATGCATAATTCTCACTTATAAATGGTTCAGAGTCTTCAGGAAGACCAGGAATAATATAACATGCCATCACTGAACGTGTTACTCATTTTCATTCAATAATGAATGTTATTGTAGTTGTCAAACTTTCCTGAATAGTAAGTAAGAGTAAAGCAACGTTCACACATTGAGTATTTGGTCAGTATTTTACATCAGTATTTGTAAGACAAAACCAGGAGTAGTTCCGTGTTTCTATTATACTTTTCTTCTGTGCCACTCCTGGTTTTGGCTTAAAAATACGTGATGTAAATTACTAACCAAATACTGAACATGGCCTAAAGAACACACATTTTACTGTGGTCTTTTGTTGTTGCAGGTCATAACAGATATTACTGTTTAGGTGGCCTATTATCAGAAATGTATAGTTTTTATATAAAAAGAATGTCATATTAAGGCTATGTGCCCACGCTGCGGAAAATGTGCGGAATTTGCCGCGGATTTTTCAAAAATCTGCAGCACAGCTACTCCCCAGCCATTTCTATGGCATTTGGGAAATGCTGTGCCCACGCTGCGGATTTTTCCGCTGCGGAAATAATATGGATTTCCCTGCTGAAAAATCAGCAGCATGTCAATTATTCCTGCAGATTTCTCTGCAGGGTCCCATATACTTACCTGCCTTGATAGCAGACACCCGAGTCACTTTCTCCGTCCGGTGTTCAGCAGCGCAGTGGATCCAGGTACAGGAAGGAAGAGGTGGGCGGGGCCTGCACGAGCTCCGGTCATGTGACAGCCGGAGCTAGTTCAGGCCCGCCCACATTCTCCTGCACAGTGCAGCAGACGATGAGAGTGACACGGCCGCCGGAAAGCAAGGTAATGCATGATGGAGGTAAGCAAGACACCCGATCACTGCAGCACTTGTTCTGCATTGAGGATGCAGTCCCGAAGCCATGGTACTGTATCCTCAATGCAGAATGCCCGCACGATATCTGCAGGACATTCCGCAGCATGGAAACAAACAAAAGTTGTGGTGCGGTTTCCTGGGAGCTCCTGCGCAATGTCCTGCCAATATATCCGCAGGACACTGTCCCCATGGGCACATTGCCCAAGGGTGGACAAAGCCTTTAAACTAACTTTCGGCAAGCCTTGCAGTTTGCGGTTACGAGCCAACTAAAATCTCCCCTGCGTCTTTTATTGTTCTATTGAAAGACAAGGATGGAACTATTGACCGCAGGCGACTGCAGGGGTGAACAATCCCTTTCATACATGAAATTTCTAAGTGTCTGATTAGGATGAAAACATACAAACTAAAAGTGGATTAACTGGAAAGTTAGGTTTTCTTAAGGCTACCCTTTAAAGACTACTCAAAATTAAAAACCTATGCTTATAATCTTTAAAAAAAAATAAATGTATGTATGTATGTATGTATGTATGTATATATATATATATATATATATATATATATATATATATATATATATATATATATATATATATATATATATATATAATTATATATAGGCCTACCTGGAACATCCATCTCTTCATACAAACTATGGATAATTTTGTGTGTCACAATAGAGACAGAGTCCATGATTCCAGGTGTGTGTCACTTACAGATCTTCTTTGCTGTAGTTTTGACAATACGGGTATTCGCGCAGCGTGTTTTTGCAGAGCTGTCAGAGTGGAAACTGAGCAGAACGTCCTAGTTTTTGAGGAGTTTTGCATTTTTTTGGAGAGTTTCTGCCCCCAAAAACCTCAGTGTATACAAACCCTATCACTGTTTTATCTGCTGCAGCCTTAAACTCCTCCCCCACCACTGATTAGAAGAAAACTGCCAATCAGTGGTGTGGGCAGGGTTATATAGAGATCAGTATTCAGAGAACTAGATCTGCAGCAGAAAAAACAGTGATTTTATCAAAACATCCCAAGCAACACAGTAGGTGATACATTGCTGGGATCAATGTAGGTCACTAATTTATGCTGCCCTCAGAATGGAAAGAATAAACTTGCCGACAGATTCCCTTTAAAAGGAAATGTCCAGTTTTACAACCATTTCTGTTTTCACTCTTTCAGTGGATATAGAAACCAATCAAGATCAATTTTACAACAGGTGTTATTTAAAAAGATTTCACTTTGTTTCAATGGAGACACATTGGAGCTGTAAAACAAACAACAAAAACTGGTAGCTTTACCTTGCAGTCATACTCGTATCCATCTGTCATCTACATCCAGCTGCTCTACCAATTTATACATAAATTCAAGTGGGGGACAAATGGAAGATGTATAAAGAAGTTTTCCCACATACAAAGTACATTTTAATCAATTGATCTTGGAATAATAAATTCCACAAATGGATGTGTAAAAAAAAAAAATGTTCCTGGACCGAAATAACCTTTAAATATATGTCCCTGTTATGTACCCTATAATGGCAGTGTCTGACTATTTTGGAACATGGTTGGCACATGCCAGTGTTATTATCCAGGGGGATAATAATAATAATAATAATAATTTTATTCATTTATATAGCGCTATTAATTCCATAGCACTTTACATACATTGGCAACACTGTCCCCATTGGGGCTCACAATCTAGAGTCCCTATCTGTATGTCTTTGGAGTGTGGGAGGAAACCGGAGTACCCGGAGGAAACCCACGCAAACACGGGGAGAACATACAAACTCCTTGCAGATAGTGTCCTTGGTGGGATTTGAACCCAGGACCCCAGCGCTGCAAGACTGCAGTGCTAACCACTGAGCCACCGTGCCGCCCGGTGGGGATGCAAGAGAGCATACAGACAGCACAATATGGGCTTGCAACTGATTATTTCTGAAAGGTAAAACATATACCTGCCTGATTTAAAACAGCTGAATGTTTTACCTCACAGAAATAAGTTCCACATCCAATTGTGAAACTTATTTTTATTCCAGGATTTATTGATTCAAATGTACTTTGTCTGTGGGACAACCCCTTAAACTGTAGTCAGGGTGTAAACTGGAAGCCATTGCCCATAAGGAATTTTGTTCAGAAACACTGTTTAAATAGAGGCAAGGAAATATTTTACCTCACAGAAAGAATCAGCTGTGATCCCATGCTGTTCTGTTTGTCTACTCTTGTTTCCTCCCTGGCCTGGGAGATGTAGACCAGAGCATGTTCCTGCATGGTCAGACATGGCCATTACACAGTATATATAATTATAAAATGATCTCAGCATAGGAATTTTTTTTTATCACATCTACTCCTGTAACTAATTATTATTCTAAGATCTTTTGATTAATATGTGTTTTATTTATGGAACAACCCCTTTAAGACCGCAAGAATACACTACAAAGAATTTTTTTTTGTCTGTTATCAAAGAGCATAGTCTGTGAACAAGGAAAAAAATGATGGGAAAATGTTTAACTAGAACCTATTGTAAAATTGCTTCCTTTTTAGATTGGGAGGTGTATATAACCTTTAGGACGTTGTGAAGCTGTAGTCTTTGAAGATAAAAAAATATCTGTTGAGAAATCACATCATGTGGTATTAAGTGTCCTGCTAGAGCCAAGAAATACTGGTTGTGCTCACCTGTGATTATAGAGGACTTACATCCGGACATTGCCAAGACCTCAAGTGTCCCACAGTGGAATGTACACGAGATAAGGCAAGCCACATGAACTCATGAAGCTCCGATCACTTCATAAAATGCGACCGTTACTCAGCTCCACATTTAGCTCATCACAAAAGCAACCACGTGTACATTTATAGAGCACCACCACTAAACCAATAGAAGCCTTCATTCATCTCTGCGCTAGATCTAGATTTCTGTCCAGTGATGGGAAATCGAAATACTAAAACAACGGCAGAGACCGAGCCCATTCATAACAGTTAACAGTTTAGGGTCCATTTCTTTACAGGATGAAATAACAGTTTTCCGTATTCTTTTAGCCACCATTTTTAACAATCTTTGGCAGTTATGGCCAGATGTGAACCGACCCCAGGTTAAAAGCTTTCGATAATCCAATAAGTCAATGGCTACAGGAGACAAAGTGCAAAACAACTGGCAATGTGTTAAGTTCTCAAATAGTGCACATCATTTACAAGTGAAGTGTGGAACACCCAACTACTCACCTTCCTATTGTCTATGGCCAGAATCACACTTGCTAGTGCCTCGCGTGTATCTCGCGCGAGTCTCTCATGGTAGAACCCGGCATGGCCGCACACTATGCATACAGGAGCGTCTGAGCTGCATAGAGATACATGCAACCGACCCGCTCCTGTCAGGAGAGTGTGCGGCCATGCCGGGTTCTACCATGAGAGACTCTCGCGAGTTACACGCGAGGCACTAGCAAGTGTGATTCTGGCCTATCACTAAGAAAAGTCTGCAGAAAACAAAGGAGAATTGCACTTTATTTAATAAAAAAAGGCTCTCGAAAATCTGTACATTCATAGAACACTAGGAAGAGGAGAAAGCTTTCTTTTATGTGATCATCACAACATTCCTTGGTGCACAGCCTTTTCTACCTGTCCTGCTGGCTGGCAGAAAGTTCAGACACGGGGTTAACAAACCCTGCGTATTCTGAGTTACCATTGTCGTCCATCTCCGCGCTCACAAAATCATTCTCCCACTCAAGTCCATTTGAGTCATCGGAGGCAGAGGCTGTGTGGCTTCCGGGTTTCTTGCCGCTGGATTTTAAAGCTGCTCGGAGGATGTCCTCCTCTGTTTTTGAGCGTTCTCTCATTGGAACCATCCTATTCATTCCTAGGTAAAAAGAATTGTAAAATTGTAAACTTATTTGCAAAGAGATTAGATATAAACATTGAACTTACATTTTTACTTAAAGGGGTCAGCCAGCTTACAAAAAATAGTATTAGGCTATTTAGAGTTAAGAGAGGAGTTTCCCTTCTCATGCCTTGGCCATATTGGATATTGGCTACACAGATGCCCTCTCTCAGTTTGGAGCACCTATCCCGTCCTACAGACAGCTGTGTAATGCTTCATATTCTCTGTGGGAGTGCTGTAGCAATCATGGACAACTTCAGCTAGGTTTCCCTATTTATTATATAGGTGATAATTAACAAAATAATGTCTTATGACAGACTATTTCGGTTCCCGCATCCTTCCTGGCAGATCATGGCTGTGATATTCTACTATCATCTGCCTATAGTATCCGCATGTGGAGCAAAGCTGCTGTTAAATGCCGCTGTCAATCTGTGGTGGCAGCATTCAATGAGTGCTGGCAGGGGGGCACGCCGTTCTATCCCTTTATCAGTGGTCCAGTGACGAAATCGCCAACGTGTTATAACAAAGGGTCTTCTGAAGACCCCTTTTTCACAGGAGTACAGGGATGTGAGACAGCCAGCCCGTGGCTGGCGTTCATAAGAGGCCTTTATTTCTGCTATATACAGCAATACAGATTCAAATCAGCCGCATTTTCCCCCCATTAAAAAAATAAATACAAAAACATAAAACATAGTTATTGCTGCATTCATGTAAGTCCAATCTATCAAAATGTAAAATAAATTAATCCGATCATTACATGGTGTAAAAAGAAAATGACACTCAAATTGTCAGATTTGCAGATTTAAACAGAAAATTATAACATCGTACAGAACCCAAAATTATATCAATACAAACAATGGCACAGGGTGCAAAAAAAACAAGCCCTCACACAGTGCTACACCCCGAAAATGTAAAAATCTCCTCTCATATAGCGGAGAAAGAAGAGAATTAAAAAAAAATGTCCTTCAAAATTTTAGATTTTTTTCACCACTTAAAACAAAAAAATTATACATGTTTGGTATCTGTGTAATCACACAGAGCAGGAGAATGATATAGCTATGTCATTTGTACAATCAACGCTGTACAAAAAAAAAAAATTGCAGTGTTTTTTTGGGCCTTTTTTGCCACACTGAATTTTTCATATACATATCAGTACATCAGATCATAAAATGGATGGATTAATTCAGTAGTATCACTCGTCTCACAAACAAGCAATCATGGCTATTTTGATGGAAAAATAAAAAGTTTTGGCTCTTAGAATAAGAGGACAAAAACCCCACAAAAAAAAATAAAAAATAAAAATCGACCAGTCCTTAAGGGGTTAGAGGAAGGGGGAACAGTTTTTCGATCATATTATAGTCAAGAGATTCCTCCAACTAAAGTGTCATTGTGGAGTCAGTTTTTTTTTTTTTTTTTGCATACAAGAAAAATCAAAGTGTTTAAAAGAACTGAGTCCTCAGTGGTTGATACCTTTTAACGGCTAACTGAAAAGATGGTAATAATTGCAAGCTTTCGAGACTACTCAGGTCTCTTCATCAGGCTCAATATAACAAAATCTGAAGAGCCACATATTTATACACAACAGGACATAGAATAGTGCAGTGAAAACAAAAAAAACAAGTTATGTGAAGCAGAACCATCACTATATTTATGGCCACAACAGTTTGCCCCCTTACCATTGTTGTGGTTCATAGATAAGCAGTGTGAAAGTTTTATTATCCTCTGATTGGGGTCTGGTCCGGGCTGTGATGACCCCGGATGCTCTGAAGAGCACATTTCTTAATTGATGTAAAAATTGATGTATCTCTACTGGCTAACACGGTACAAAGATATATTTTTCTTGTATGCAGTCAGTCAGTGGAAAATGGACAGCACTTGGATGGCATTGGAGTGGTCTGATTTTTTTTTTATGGACCCATAGACTTACTAAATTGGCTAATATGATCTGTGACTAGAATAAAAATTGAACAAGCATCCGTGTTTTGATGCAAACGACTCGTCTGAACATGTGGACAGGTCCATAGATTATAAGAAGTATGAGTTATCACCTTCATCCAGAGAAGGATCATCGACTTGCTGGATATATAATGCTCCAGTATACTCATATAGTATACTGTCATAGGTTTTAAGGTTGAGGGTAGATAGAAGATCATAGAGTTCAAGCTATATCCTTACATAGTGATCCAGACGACGACAAAAACCCCGTGAACGGAGATGCTAATTGCCCCATATTAGTGGAAAAATTGATTCCAAACTACACATAGGGTAATCAGACTAGTTCCCTGGATCAACAGCCCCATCACAGAATCTAGTGCACATAACCTGTAATATATTTTTTGAGAAAGACATCCAGGCCCTCCTTAGTGAACAAAATACAAACAGTAATAAAACAGAAAAAAAAATCCTCCAATTATACTAGCACAGGAAAAAAGGTGGAACAGCATCCAACGTAGATCAACTTTTATTGTACCAACATGTTCAGAGTGAATTCTCAATCCTTATACTATGTGTGGGTCCTTGTCAACCTAAATTCCAATGAGATCTTGAATTTAGTCATTAGATAGACATGCATTAACTGAAGTGGAGAAATAGACAACCCTTAACAAGCAATAATAGTATTACCATTTTGTGAAATAAAGGGTTGTCAAATTGTCAGTGAGACATCTGCATATAATATTAGTACCATATGTAGTGTTGAAGTAACGGTCCTTGGTTTCGGGCCATCACTTACCTTCTTCATCTTCCCATTCAAGATCAAGGGATGTGCTATCATCATTCCCACTTGTGGACTTTGTTCTGGTTGTAAGATCACAGCTACTCTCGGTGTTAGGGGTTAATAGGTTTGCATCTGATGATAATCCTAATAACAGACAAACAATAGAGGCAAGAAACAGGATTATTAGCAGAACAGCCATGAATGGTTTTACACAAACATTTTTATATTACTCAAATTGTCTTATTTGAAAAAAAAAATTGTTGTGTTCATGATATATATTAACCCCTTACCGACCCATGACGTACTGGGTACATCATGGATCGTGTGCCGTTAATCCCCACCCCCTGCCGTGGGCAGGCGGCGGCGATCCGCACACATCAGCTGTTTTCAACAGCTGACATGTGTGCCTGCTAGCCGCGGGTGGAATCGCTTCCACCCGCTGCGATTAACCCCTTACATATCGCTGCCAAAATCAGGCAACGATATGATATGCGTACCACCATGACAGTCACTTACCCCGCCCTCACCGGAAGTCACGTGCCATGATCACGTGACTTTCGGTGCTTGCCATGGTAGCACAGGGTCATGTGATGACGCCTGTAGCTAACATGACTCACTTCCTCTCAATGCCAGAATACAGCCGGCATTGAAAGTAAAGCACCAAATCTGCAGTTCTCAGCTCTGTAGCTGAGATCTGCAGAGCGATCGGATTGCTGATTGCTATAGCCCCCTAGGGGGACTAGTAAAATAAAAAAAAAAAAAATTAAAAAAAAAACCTAAAAAGTTCAAATCACCCCCTTTTGCGCCATTGAAAATTAAAAAGTTAAAAATAATAAATAATATACACATTTGGTATCGCCGCGTTCAGAAATACCCGATCAAAATAAAAAAATCAATTAATCTGATCAGTAAATGGTGTAGCAGCAAAAAAATTCCAAACGCCAAAATTACGTTTTTTGGTCGCCACAAATTTTGCGCAAAATGCAATAACAGGCAATCAAAACATAGCATCTGCGCAAAAATGGTACCGTTAAAAACGTCCGCTCGAGATGCAAAAAATAAGCCGTCACTGAGGCTCAAATCCCGAAAAATGAGAACGCTACGGGTTTTGGAAAATGGCGCAAAACGTGCGCCACTTTTTTTTTGGTCAAGCTTATGAATTTATTTTAACCCCTTAGACACAAGTAAACCTATACATGTTTGGTATCTACAAACTCGCACTGACTTGAGGCATCACATAGATACATCAGTTTTACCATATAGTGAACACAGTGAATAAAATATCCCAAAAACTATTGTACGATCACACTTTTTTTTTTGCAATTTTTCCGCACTTGGAATTTTTTTGCCGTTTTCCAGTACACTATATGGTAAAACTTATGGTTTCATTTAAAAGTACAACTCGTCCCGCAAAAAACAAGCCCTCAAGATTGATGGAAAAAATAAAAAAGTTACAGCTCTCGGAAGAAAAGGAGCAAAAAACAAAAACGGAAAGTGCCTGGGGGCTGAAGGGGTTAAGAACTAGAAGGTGGCCCGATTCTAACGTATCAGGTAGTCTAGAATGTGTATGTAGGTTAGCAGATTGAATAATAAGGTAATGAATGGACTGGATGGGTTAGGTTTAATTTAGTATTCTTATAATTGTTTATTGGTTTTAAAATGACAAACAACAGAAGGAACAGTTTTAATAGAGGAGTCTAATGTTTAATGATGTCCATGGCTTGTAATGGAAGAAGGCCATGAACAGTGTAAAGTTAAGTAAAAATATGCTGATGCTGTGATGTAGCCCAATGCTGGTATGTGCCCTCATCGTGGTGCAGCCCCCATCCTGCGGGGTAATGTATACGGGGGGCGGAGTGCGGGGTGGGTGGAGCCGAGCGGGGCCATGGCACTGAGGACGTCAGTGGCGGGGACTGCATGGCTGGGGACAGGTAACTATCCAGGTGTGGGTGTGTGTGTGTTCGGGCGCTTTCACACTTGCGTTCAGCGCAATCCGCCGCTACGAAGAATAGCGCAGTCCGATAATGCACTGCGCTATTCTCCATAGACTTGTATTGATGACGCACTGTAACGTAAGTGTCTGCGTTGCATCCGCTGGAGGACGCTGCGTCGTTAATTTGACGCAGCGTCGGGCGGAGGGAACGCTGCATGTAGCGTTTTTTGGGTTGTTAGAATCTGCCAAGGTGTCTAATGATTCTCTATGGGGGCGGATTCAGCCGCAATACACTAAGCGGCAGAATATGCTGACGGATCCAGTCACGTTCTACTGCGCATGCTCAGCATGTCCAGCAGAACGATCTAAGTCGTTTAAAATCACTCTTGGTATCCGCCCCCCTCTCATACTCGCCGATCACCGGCGCTGCACAGCTGTCACACTGCTCTGGCGGCTTCTCCTGCTTTTGAAAATGCCAGCCGCTCATCATTCAATCTCGTATTCCCTGCTTCCACCGGCG
>NW_027442258.1:140000-145000 GCF_048569485.1 Anomaloglossus baeobatrachus
AGCTCCACCGCAGTAGCTTACCATTGTCGCCGGCCACCCGATGTAGCCAGCTGAGAGGGTTGTGGTCTGTCACTATGGTGAAGTTGCGTCCATATAGGTAGGGCTGCAGTTTCCGCAGGGCCCACACTATAGAGAGGCACTCCTTCTCCACAGTGGCGTAGGCCACTTCCCGGGGTAAGAGCTTGCGGCTGAGAAACATCACCGGATGCTCTTCTCCCTTCCCATTTACCTGGCTGAGTACTGCACCAAGGCCAAACGCACTGGCATCTGTCTGAACTATGAACCGTCGGGTGAAGTCCGGGGCTTGTAGGATTGGGGAACTGGCGAGGGCAGCTTTTAGTGCCCTGAAGGACCGTTCACAGTCATCTGTCCAGGTGACTACTTGCGGTAGCTTCTTTTTGGTGAGGTCCGTCAACGGCTTAGCAAGAGCACTATAGTTAGGAACGAACTTCCTATAGTACCCTGCCGTACCCAAGAAGGACATCACCTGCTTCTTTGACTTGGGGGTAGGCCAGGAGGTGATGGCATCAACCTTCCCTGGCTCTGGTTTCAGGGTCCCGCCACCCACTCTGTGTCCAAGGTACTGTACCTCCGTCATGCCGATCTGACACTTCCCTGGCTTTATAGTCAGACCAGCGCTTTGGATCCGCCTGAGCACCTGCTCCAGGTGCCCCAGGTGTTCCTCCCAAGTGGGACTAAAGATGGCAATGTCATCCAGGTAAGCTACTGCAAACCCTCCTAGTCCCTCGAGCAGCTGGTCGACCAATCGCTGGAAAGTGGCAAGAGCATTTCTCATGCCAAAGGGCATGACGAGGGATTCATACAGCCCGAATGGGGTGATGAAGGCGGACCTTTCCTGTGCTTCCTTGGACATAGGAATCTGCCAGTACCCTCGACTCAGGTCCATGATGGTCAGGTACTGGGCCCCGGCTAAGCAATCCAGTAACTCGTCGATGCGTGGCATTGGGTACGCATCGGGTGCTGTGATTGCATTTAGCCTCCTGTAGTCCACACAAAACCGGGTTGTCCGGTCCTTTTTGGGAACCAAGACTACAGGCGAGGCCCATGCACTTTTGGACCTCTGGATCACTCCCAGGACTAGCATTTCATCGATCTCCCTTTTTATGTCCTTTTGTACCTCTAGGGAGACACGGTATGGGGGTTGACGAACTGGGGAATGACTCCCTGTGTCCACCTGGTGGGTGGCTAGGGATGTCTTCCCTGGGACATTCGTGAAGGTCATCAGGTAGGGCCGGAATACCTCCCGCAGCTGGGACTTTTGGTCCAAGGATAGCTGTGGGTTGAATGCCGCCTCCTCGATAGACCCTCCATCCCGGGCTGAGGCGAGCAAGTCCACCAAGACTTCACTTTCGCCTTCCTCGGGAAGACTACACACAGGAAGAGCAAAGGCTTCCCTGTCATGATGAGCTTTCATCATGTTGACATGGAAGACCTTTTGCCTCTTCCTGGCATGGTCGATGGTGACCACATAGTTTACGTCATTGAGGCGCTGATGCACCAGGTATGGACCCTCCCAGGCCGCCTGAAGCTTGTTCTGGGTCATTGGGACCAGGACCCACACCTTCTGACCCACTTCATACACCCGCTCTCGAGCGTGTTGGTCGTACCATCGCTTCTGGCTGGCCTGGGCTTGCGCCATATTCTCATGCACCATCTGCGTCATTGACTGCATTTTGTCACGGAGCCGAATGACATACTCCACAACGGACACTTCTGGGGAATTCAGTTCCTCTTCCCAGGATTCCCTTACCAGACCAAGAGGCCCCCGGACTCGTCTGCCATACAGGAGCTCGAAGGGGGAAAACCCCGTTGAGGCCTGTGGTACCTCTCTGTAGGCAAACAGCAGGTGTGAGAGATACCGCTCCCAGTCGCGTCCATGTGACTCAACCAGCATCTTAAGCATCTGCTTAAGTGTACCATTAAATCGCTCACACAAACCATTGGTCTGTGGGTGATAAGCGCTTGATATCAGATGCCGCACCTGCATTTTCTTACAGAGAGCCTCCATTAGACGAGACATGAACTGAGTCCCCTGGTCGGTAAGCATCTCCCTGGGAAATCCTACTCGGGAGAATATGGTCAAGAGGGCATCTGCCACCTTATCGGCTCTAACTGAGGACAGAGCCACTGCCTCCGGATACCGGGTAGCATAGTCTACCACAGTAAGGACGAACCGTTTTCCAGAGCTGCTGGGGACGGCCAGAGGCCCGACAATGTCCACAGCGACCCTCTGGAAAGGCTCCTCTATCACCGGCAAAGAGATCAGGGGAGCTTTGGGAGCAGGCCCTGACTTTCCCACTCTTTGACATGTGATACAGGAGCGGCAGTAGTTGGCAACATCTGTCCCCATTTTGGGCCAATAGAAGTGGTGAGACAGCCGGGCCTTGGTTTTGCTAACCCCCAAGTGTCCGGCGAGTGGGATCTCATGGGCAATCCGCAGCAACTCACTCCTAAAGCGGTGAGGCACCACCAGCTGTTTTTCCTTCAGCCACTCTTGTTGGGGGTTACAGGGAATTGTCTCCCGGTACAACTTTCCCTGGTCCCAGAATACCCTCTCCTTATCGGTCTCGGAGGAGGGCTTCTCTGCGAGGTCCCTTAACGTCTCTAGACTGGCATCAGTTCGTAGAGCCACCTGAAACTCTTGGCTAGAGGCAGCCAAAAGTGACGTTAAGGTTCCAACCTCACCGGGACCCTCTGGGACCTGCTCTGGGTCCATCACCAGTTCCGTTATCCCTCTGGGTGAAGAGGTGTCAGAAGGCAGGGTTTCATTTGCGTTCTGGGCACTCTGACTGCGGGTGACAGCACCGATGAAGGCTGTCTCCCCGGGGAATAACCACTCTTCCCCATCAGCCTGACAGGTACTACTGGCTGTGTCACTGTCCGCTGTGACACTGCTCAGCTGCATTTGACCACTGTCCTCGTGGTTCTCATGTCTGCCTCCATCTCTGTCAGCACAGACACTTGCTACCTTGGGGTCGTCCTCAGCCACGTCACCCTGCCGCGTGGCATGGCTGAGTTCCCCTGTACAAATCTCCACATTATTACCATGCACAACATTTGTAATTACGTTCTGGGTATCCGCATTCGGGTCGCATGACTTAACAACATTTGCATCACATGATTTAACAACATTTGCATCACATGACTGATCAACAACATTTGTATCACATGACTTTTTGGATTCGGGAGGATCATCAGGGAGAAATTGTGCAACTAATCGCCCCAGATCAGTCCCCAATAAAACATTGGTTGGTAGATGTTCATCCACCCCCACTTCCCTCAACCCTCTCCCAGCACCCCAGTCGAGGGGAATCAGGGCCATTGGGAAGGAGTGGTGGACACCCCCCGCCAAGGCGACAGTCAGGAGTTTTCCCGGGATAAAGTTTTCAGGGGGTACCAGTTCAGGGCGGACCAGTATTCTGTCGGCCCCAGTGTCCTTGAGCCCCACAGTGGGGGTTCCGCCTACGGTGACGGGGTGTAGGTTTTCGCAGGCCCTACCACCCGCCTTCCTTGCCAAAAGGACAGTTCCAGTGGGCCCTTGGGCCTTGGATGTGGGGTTCCTCTTCTGCCTCTCTGGGCAACCAGAGCTGAGGTGTCCAGGCAGGTTGCAGGAAAAACACCTGCGAGTGTCAGAGGTGGGCCGGGCACTGGTGGATGAACCAGGACCTACGGGAGGTCGGCTGGTAGGGGCAGGGGTGGTTGTAGTTGTCATCTTACCCCCTTTCCAGCTAGTGGTGGACGGCTTCCGCACCTCCGATGCACGGTTGGCCACATAGGCGTCGGCAATCTGGGCTGCTTTTGAGGCCTCCTTGGGCTCTCGGTCCATAACAAACTGTCGAACCTCCACAGGACAGACATGTAGGAGTTGGTCCTTCACCATGAGGTCCTTTAACTCCTCAAAGGTTGTAACGGACAGTCCTTGGATCCACTGGTCAAAGGTGCGCTGGAGCCCACCCTCCAAATCGCTGTAGCTGTCATGAGGTCCGAGCTGGAGGGTCCGGAATTTTTTTCGGTACACCTCCGGAGTCAGCTGATACTTCCGTACTAGGGCCTGCTTTATGGCCCCATAGTCTCCACTCTGCTCTTGAGGGAGACTGGCAAACGCGTCCAGGGCCTTGCCTCGCAGCCCTGGGGTTAAGTATTGTGCCCATTGTGTTGAGGGCAACTGGTACTGCAAGCAAGTCTTTTCAAATCCCCTCAGAAAGGTGTCCAAATCCCCGTCCTTTTCCATCACAAGAAAGTGCTCCGGTCGGGGCTTAAAGCTGCTGGCATTATTGGACTCACCGTTTAGTGAGGAAGATGTCTGCTGCCGGGCTTTGAGGATATTCAATTCATGGTCTCTCTGGGCTTGGCGCTCTCGCTCGGCTCGCTCAGCCTCTCGCTCGGCTCTCTCAGCCTGAGCCTGGCGCTCAGCTCTCTCAGCCTGGGCCTGGCGCTCGGCTCTCTCAGCCTCTCGATATTGCTGAATGAGGTCCAGCCGTCCCTGCCGGTCCTCGGCAGTGAACTGTTGTAGGGCCATTTGCAGGTAGGAGTCCATGTTGCCCTGGTCACTGCTCTGGCTCGCAGTTGATGGTGGGGATTCTGCAGCAGTCCCATCCTGGGCTTGGCTTGCCTCCCCTTCTTCAGCACTGGGGGAATGAACGTGCTCTGCGTCCCATTGTAAAAGTTCTTTAATGAGGTCCTGCCTCGTTTTGCCATGGCCATCAATCAACTTGGATCTGCAGAGTGCAGCAAGAACTTCCTTCTTCTGCTGATTGTACCAGGCTTCTGACACAGCCTCCATAATTGCCAAATAAAAGATAGGATAGAAAACAAGAGAGAAGGGGAGGGGGTAACTGCTACACGTACAGTATTGTTCCAGGTATATTTAAACACTGAGTTCAATCCTCAAAACTTTTGCAAGTTTTTAGTGAAAGGGATGATTGCTCAAACCAGATCACTAATGCTTTATATATCCCACCGCTGCCACCAATTTGTCA